>NW_025235614.1:1183-5993 GCF_018294505.1 Triticum aestivum | reverse complement strand
CGAACTGGGTACCCGCGGCGCCACTTGGCGGCTCGCGGTTGGCTGGCGGCGAGGGGGCGGACGGTGTCCGGTCCGATCCGGACACGTCCGTCGGCGGTGGGGGGTTTGATCTGTTTTTTTTAGGGTTTCGGACGGGGGAAGAAGAGATCCGAATGGAGGGGGTATAAATAGGCATAGAGGGAGCTAGGAGAGTCCAAATGAGGTGCGGTTTTTCGCCCACACGATCGTGATCGAACGCTCTAGGACATGGAGCAGAGTTTGGTGGGTTTTGGGCCAAATTTGGGGGGTGTTGGGCTGCGACACGCACGAGGCCTTTTCGGTCCCTCGGTTAACCGTTGGAGTATCCAACGAAGTCCAAATGATACGAAACTTGACAGGCGGTCTACCGGTATTAAACCAAGGCCGCTTGACAAGTCTCGGTCCAATCCGGAAATGTTTAATCCCCACACAAGAAAGAAAGGTAGAAATGACCACCGGAGGAGAACGGAACGCCGGATTGCAAAACGGACAACGGGGAAAATGCTCGAATGCATGAGATGAACATGTATGCAAATGCAATGCACGTGATGACATGGTATGAGATGCATGAAAACGAAAACAACACACGGAGACAAGGACCCGAACCCGAGAAATAAATATAACTTGACACCGGAAACGGCAAGAGTTGGATACAAATATGGAAAGTTACATCTGGGGCGTTACAACACTCCACCACTATGAAAAGATCTCGTCCCGAGATCTAGGACTGAAAGAACTCCGGGTACTCAGAATGGAGGTGATCCTCGCGTTCCCAGGTGGCTTCACGGTCGGAATGGTGATACCACTTAACTTTGAGAAATTTGATTGACTTGTTGCGAGTCTTGCGTTCAGTCTCTTCAAGAATAGCGACTGGGTGCTCACGATAGGAGAGATCTTCTTGGAGCTCAATGTCCTCGAAGTTGACGGTGCGGTCAGGAGTCTTGAAGCACTTTCGAAGCTGAGAGACATGGAACACATCATGAACATTTGCAAAGTTTGAAGGAAGCTCGAGTTGATAGGCGAGGTCGCCTCTCTTGCTGACAATCTTGAAAGGTCCCACGTATCTAGGGGCAAGCTTCCCTTTGATACCGAAGCGACGAGTACCTTTCATGGGAGAGACGCGGAGGTAAACATGATCTCCGATCTCAAAAACCAGATCACGGTGCTTACTATCATAGTAGCACTTCTGGCGGGATTGAGCTGCTTTGAGGTTATCACGAATGACTTTGCACATTTCTTCTGCCTCTGTGATTAGGTCATTGCCCAGCAGCTGACGTTCACCGGTTTCAGACCAGTTGAGAGGGGTACGGCACTTCCTGCCATATAGAATTTCAAAAGGGGCCTTGCCCGAACTTGCTTGAAAGCTGTTGTTGTATGAGAATTCAGCATAAGGAAGACAATCCTCCCACTTCATGCCGAAGGAGATCACACAAGCCCTGAGCATATCTTCAAGAATTTGGTTGACACGCTCGACTTGACCGCTTGTTTGAGGATGGAAAGCTGTGCTGAAGCGGATGTTGGTGCCCATGGCCTTCTGAAAAGAATCCCAAAACTTGGAGGTAAAGATGCTGCCACGGTCTGAAGATATCACTTGAGGAATACCGTGCAGAGAGACAATGCGAGAGGTATAGAGTTCCGCCAATTGAGCTGCAGTGATCGACTCTTTGATAGGCAGAAAGTGAGCCACTTTGGTGAGCTTGTCGATGACGACGAAAATAGCATCATTGCCACGCTTGGACTTTGGAAACCCAGTCACGAAGTCCATTTCAATGTGGTCAAACTTCCATTCTGGAATGGCAAGAGGTTGGAGGAGACCAGCTGGCCTTTGGTGTTCTGCCTTCACTCTTCTGCAGACATCACATTTCATTCACGAATTGAGCGATCTCGCGCTTCATTCGAGTCCACCAATAAGCTTGCTTGAGGTCCTGATACATCTTCGTACTACCAGGGTGGATGGAGAGGAGAGAGTTGTGAGCCTCGTTCATGATCACCTTACGAATTTGACCTTTGGGCACAACAATTCGATCCTCGAAGAAGAGAGTGTCCTTGTCATCAAGTCGGTAGCACTTGTACTTGGACTGACTCTTTGCAATACCAATCTTCACCTTCTTCACCATAGCATCAAGAAGTTGGGCTTGGCGAATCTGGTCTTCTAAGGTAGGAGAGACTTGAAGGTTAGAGAGGAAACCTTGAGGAACAACTTGCAGATTAAGTTTGCGGAAAGCTTCACAAAGCTCGGGTTGATAAGGCTTGAGAATCAGACTATTGCAATATGCTTTTCTGCTCAAAGCATCAGCAATCACATTAGCCTTGCCTGGAGTATACTCGATACTCGGATTGTACTCTTGGATCATTTCGACCCATCGAGTCTGCCTGAGGTTGAGATTAGGCTGAGTGAAGATGTACTTGAGACTCTTGTGATCAGTGAAAATATCCACTTTCCTTCCCAATAGAAGATGTCTCCAAGTCAACAAAGCGTGTACAACTGCCGCCAACTCGAGATCATGAGTGGGGTAGTTCTTCTCATTAGGTTTCAACTGGCGAGAGGTATAAGCAACAACTTTCTTCTCTTGCATCAGTACAGCACCGAGACCTTGGAGAGAGGCATCACAAAAGACCTCGTACGGCTTGGTTTCATCAGGCGGAGTCAGAACTGGAGCAGTGATCAATTTCTCTTTCAAAGAGTTGAAAGCAATATCACACTCCGGAGACCAAACGTACTTGACGTGCTTCTGAAGAAGATTTGAGAGAGGCTTGGCGATCTTAGAAAAGTTTTCAATGAATCTTCTGCAATAGCTTGCGAGACCGAGAAAACTGCGGAGTTGCTTCACGTTCTGAGGAGGTTCCCAATTCACAATTGCGGACACCTTCTCAGGATTCACGGAAATGCCCTTGGCAGAGATGATATGACCAAGATAAAGAACCTCATCGAGCCAAAATTCACACTTGGAGAACTTGGCGTAGAACTGATGTTCCCTGAGCTTGTCAAGAACCAAACGCAAGTGCTTGGCATGATCTTCCTTGTTCTTGGAGAAAACCAGAATGTCGTCGAGATAGACCAAAACGAAGTCATTGGTGTAGGGGCTGAAGATGAAGTTCATCATGCGAGAGAACGTCGGAGGAGCGTTGGCGAGGCCAAAAGACATGACGGTGTATTCATATGAACCAAAGCTTGTTCTGAACGCCGTCTTGGGAATATCTTGCTCACGAATACGAATCTGATGATAACCCATACGGAGATCAAGCTTGGAGAATACTTGAGCACCCTTGAGTTGTTCGAACAGCTCATTGATGTTGGGAAGTGGGTATTTGTTCTTGATGGTCTTCTTGTTTACTGGACGGTAATCAACACAAAGTCGACTCGATCCATCCTTCTTCTTCACAAAAAGAACACCACAACCCCACGGAGAAGTACTAGGCCGGATGAGACCCAATCTTTCTTGCTCATCGAGTTGTTTCTTCAGCTCCTTCAACTCTTCGGGGCCGAGCTTGTAGGGACGTTTGCACACAGGTTCCGTACCGGGCTCAAGTTCAATAACGAATTCAACCGGCCGGTTTGGAGGCATCCCTGGAAGTTCTTCTGGAAAGACGTCTTGATACTCACAAACAACCGGAATCTACGAAATAGCATCCAATTCACCCTTCTCATTGAGAGAAAACAACCGGATGGTATTATCCCGAGCGGCAAAGACAATAACATCCTCAGACGAATGAGTCAGTTGAATCTGCCTGGCTGCACAATCAAGCTGAGCTTTATGCTTACAGAGCCAGTCCATCCCGAGAATAAGATCGATATCCGAGTTGCCAAGAACCGTAGGAGAAGCCAAGAACTTGTAGTCACCCAGAGTGATAGAAACATCCGGAACGATGGAGTTAGCCTGCATGCGCTTACCGGGAGAGACAACTGCTAAAGGACTAGGCAAAATTTGTGAAGGCAACCCATGCTTAGATGAAAATGGTCTCGAGATGAAACAATGCGACGCACCCGTGTCAAAAAGAACATTTGCAGGAATATCATTAACAGGAAGGTTACCCATGATCACATCTGACGAGTCCTCTGCCTGAGCTGCATTCAGCATATTGACCTTGGCGGACTTGGGGTTATGCTTGACCACAGCTGTACTTGCCGATCTGACAGGAGGAGGAGGAGGAAGACGCCTCTGGTTGGTACACTTGTTGGCATAGTGTAACGCCCCGGTAGTTAAGCTACAGTAACCCTCCGGAAATGATGCCACATCACCTCGGTTAGTGTTGATAATCTCACGTTAGTTCAAAACCGGTTCGAATTCAAACTCAAAATCAAGCAAACAATAAAAGTTTTTTTTAATATTAAAACTAAAAATGTTCGGAGTGACCCAAATAATGCATAGATAATTATGGTAAAGAAACCACACTTTAGTAAACTAAAATGAGTAAAACAGTAGCTAAGACAATTAAATAAATGCCTTTTTCTTTTATAAAATATTAAACTATTTAGTTCAAGGGTAAAACTTTTTAAGACAGTAGTTGGAATTGTAACTCCATTTTAGGTGTGGGTTTTATTTTTGTAAAACTATAAAGTATTAAATAAATAAAAACAAACAGAAAAGACAAGGGGGGAAAAATAAAACAGAAATAAAAGGAAACCCCCCAGGCTAGCTGGGCCTCGGCCCAGCCAGTGGCCTGCCAGGCCGGCCCACTCCCTCCCCTGGCCTATAACCCCCTAGGGGCACCGAACCCTAGCACCCTACCCATCTCTCCCCTCGCTCCCCTCCTGGCGCCGCCACCCTCCCACGACCGCACAAACCCCCCC
>NW_025235614.1:0-1173 GCF_018294505.1 Triticum aestivum | reverse complement strand
GTCCGGGCTCCTTTCTGTACCTCGCTCACCTCACCATGGTCGTGCCCGCGCCCCGCGCGTGCCCAGGCGCGAGTGCTCGTCGCCCCGTGCTGCGCTGCTCCTCGCCCCGCGCTGCAGCTCCGCGCCAGCCAGCGCTTCGTCGCCCGCACTGGCCATCCACCTCGCTCAAAGCCGGCGATGCTCCGGTCGTCCTCGGCGCCGGCCGTCGTCACCATCACGTGCCCGATGCCGGACCGCACCCGTAGGTCCAAACCACAGGCCCAGAGACCCCCCTTACCGCGTTTTCGGCCATCTCCGGCGAAGTGCCGCCGCGGGAGAGGCTTGCCGGAGCTCTCTCCGGCACCTACCTACGTGGCACCGCCCGCGGCCACCCGTTGGGTTGCTTACCGGTGGCCCCAATGGCCCCGCTAGCGCCCCTGTGCTTGCACGCCCGTAGCACGCCCGACCCGCTAGGCCCCCAGGGGCCTATGACAAGGGGGCCCCGCCCCAGGACGATTAAAAAAAAGGAAAAGAATTAAAATATTAATTAATTAATTAAGTAATTAATTAAGTTAATTAATCCTGATTAGATTAACCTAATCACTAAATAAACTAATTAATCTGTTTTAGTTAATCATAGTGAATGACAGGTGGGTCCCCCTGGACCCACTGGTCAGGTTGACCAGTCAACCCTGTTGACTGCTGACGTCAGCATGACATCATGCTGACGTCATTAATACATTTTTTCGAATTAATTAAATAAATAATTAAATTTCAGAAATTAATAAAATCTTTAGAAAATCATATCTTTTAATCCGTAACTCGGATTAAAATATTTTCAACATGAAAGTTGCTCAGAACGACGTGACGATTTCGGATACGCAACCCGTTCGTCCGCCACACCCCCCTAACCTATCAAACTCGCAACTTTCCCCCCCTCCGGCTCCTCTGCCCGAAAACACGGAACCCCGGGAATACTTCCCGGATGCTTCCCCCCTTCACCGGTATCACCTCCTACCGCGTAGAACACGTCTAGCTCTGCCTGTTATCCTGTTATGCACTTGCTTACTATGTATTTACTGTTTCTCCCCCCTCTTCTCTTCGGTAGACCCCGTGACGAGGCTGACGCCCCAGTTCGACTACGGAGTTGACGACCCCTCTCTCTTGCCAGAGCAACCAGGCAAGCCCCCCCTT
>NW_025235613.1:0-5994 GCF_018294505.1 Triticum aestivum | reverse complement strand
TTGCATGTTTTCATTATTGTTCACTCCGGTTTCTGTGATGTACCATCCGGTATACTGCCTCCATCCACATATATAGGACCCTCCATATACTATGGGTTAGCAAAATATTACTCCCTCCATCCCAAAATAAGTGACTCAAGTTTGTACTGACTCAACTTTGTACTAACTTTAGTACAAACTTGAGTCACTTATTTTGGGATGAAGGGAGTATATGACATGCATTGCACATAAAGCATACCCTCGAATTTGCATGTGATGATATAATTTTTATATCATACTTACATCTCATATATTAATAATTTTATCGTTGGTCAAAAGCTATCTGGAAAGATATATTAGGCCCTATATATGTGGATGGTGGGAATATCATATAAGTTTAATTATTGTATCAACATTCGAATTTGAACTTGTTCAAACCATGTCCAAAATTGATCATGTTTTAACGATTTAAATGTCATGAACCCAAATCTGCAAATGGATTAAAAAATGGATCATTGTTCAAAAGTTAAAAGTGTTACGGAGTGTGAAATCAAACTAAAAGTATGGGTGGATGACCCAGGGCTAAAAGAATAAAATATGTCTAGTGCTATAAATTCCTGCTGTCAAACAATGATTGGGGCCCAGAAAAAAATCACATGTGTTAAAAGCAAAATGAGTGGAATACTTTGTATCTGCATTGTGTACGCACACATCCCCGAACAAAATCTGAACATCCCACTACCCGGTAGAAACCCGGACCTCTAGTTTTTCGTTTCGCCAGAACACATGGAATGATACAAGTTTGGGGCTATCGATAAAGGGAAATTTAGAGGAATCGTTGATGGTGGTTCCTAAGAGAAGAAGAAGAAGAGTCTAAACTTTTGTATGACAAGATCTAATAACAAGAGCTTTGGTACATCTAGAGAGAATGGACACGTTGATGGGGCCTCCGGCACGATGACAAAGACCCGATCCACGTCCTCCATCCCTCGCCGCAGCGAGGAGCTCCACACCGGTGCCTGCATCCGCCACGCCGCGCCCGGTGGCTTCACCTCGTACGAGAACTCCGCCTCTACCTCCGCCGTGTTGTCGGGCCGCATGCGGATCACCGACATGGACGTGCCATCGTCAGCAGTGTGCGCTCTCCGCGCGCGGCTGAGGTCTAAGGTGAAACAGCTCGCCGTCGCGGGCGCGAAGGAGGGCGAGCTGGTCCGGATCAACGTACATCGTGACCGCCTCGCCGTAGGTGAGGTGGTGGAGGTCCCACGCGTGGCGCTCGGTGAGGTGCTCCTCGAGTGCGTCGGGAAAGAAGGCGTGTTTGCAAACCGCGCAGAAGCAGGGCTCGTACCGGCAGGAGCGCTCGTGCTCCTCCACGCCGAGCCACGGCACGTACGCAGCGCACCATCCTGGCGACGGCGCGGCTGCGGCTTTGATGCCAAAAGTTGGCATAACAAATTTTGGCAACTGACAAATGTTGGCTAGAGATTGGTTGCATAACAATTTTCGTTGCCAACCTCATAAAAGGTTATCAACTGTTGGCAACTTTTGATTTTGCCAAATGTTGGCTTGCCAATTTTTTTAGAAATGAAGGAGGACCCCCGGCCTTTGCATCTGGACGATGCATGCAGCCACTTTATTAATTATTCACACAAGACCTTACAAATTCATACAACAGTAGTGCATCTTGTATGTTTTTGAGTATTAGCTGTTAGGAATGCCCATCACGCGGGAGGAAGAACCATGCCACCATCTAATCTGTTGTCGTAAAAATTGTAGTGGATATCCTGCTCTAGGTTGTTACTTGCAAGTACTTGCTTGCCAAAGAAGTTGTATAAAATGGTAGAGAATTAGCTTTTATCTGATTTACTGAACATCGCATGTAAAATGATCAAACCATTTCGCTACTGTTAAAGAGAGACTCTCTAGGTTGATCAAACCATCCCTGAAAGTCTGTCTGTGTTGTCTGGTTGAATTGTGTGGTGAATGAGACTGCTATTGGTTGGTGGTCACTAGTTGTTATTGTTGTTGTGTTATGTTTGTAGCAGTAGAGAAGTAATAGCAGAGGAGAGGAGCATATTGATGCATGTGCTGATTGGTCTTTTTTTTACATGATGATGAGGAGGAGTATCTTATTTGGCATGACTAGTAATTAACTGGTAGTAACTGATAGTGTGATACCCATCATGCAAACATGCTTTAGGCAGGCTTGGTAGATTTGTCAAGGCTTGTGCTGCAGTGGGATGCATATGCAGTGACTTGCATGGGCATGGGCATGGGCTGATAAAGCAGCAAAGGCAAGCAATAGCAGTAGCAGTAGATGCCAACTTTTGATATGCATGCATGCATTCTTTGCTTGTTTATATTCATTCTTGTAAACTGAACATGCTCATCTATCTATCTATCTATCTATCTATCTACCTGCTTTAGTATGTATGTATGCATTGTATTTTTCTTTCCTTTGGAAAGTAAAGTTAATGTGAAAGGAAGAGAGAAAAAGAAAGGGAGGAAGACAGATGCTCCAGTCAGTCTAAGCCCAGCTTAATTTGAGTGACAATCACCTGCCTGGCTGGCTGGCATGTTGATCCATCAATTGATCACATTGAGAAAGACTTGTAAAGATGATGATCATCTTTTACGGAAAACAATTTCTGTAAACACGTCAGTAACTTTGCTAGTTTGCTGGGTTTTGTCTCCGACCATCGTGATGATTTTGCAGGTACCCCGAGAGGCCCTTGAGTTTGCTGGAATGTCGATTAACTTCCGTTCCGGCAAATTCGGGTACTCCATATGTCCTATTTTCAGCAAAGGTCATGCTGAAATTTTCCGTGAATTTTAGCATGACTTTGCTAAAAATAGGACATATGGGGTACTTGCGACTAATGCATGGGCCGGGGTATCTTAGTACTTAATTAAGTAGGATCAACTGCCTCTTGTGTTATACATATAGAAGTGTGATATGTTTAGTGTCTCTTGGTGTTTGTCCTTAATTAAGTAGGGTATATTATTAGAAGATACCCATATATATCAGTCAACCTAGGGTGCCTCGGCATCAATAAACCCTAAATGGTGAAAACTTAACTTAGCATTTAGGGTGCCTCGGCGTCGACAAACCCTAAATGATAAAACCTTGGCTTTTAGGGTGCCTCGGTGTCGATGAGAACCTAAATGATGTACGCTTAGGCTTTAGGGTGCCTCGGCGTCGACAAACCCTAAATGATAAAAGCTTAGCTTTTAGGATGCCTCGGTGTCGACAAACCCTAAATGATGAGACCATGATCTTGTTCCTTGACAATAACCAACTTTTTGACCAAACTTTTTTCCTATTTAGAGCGAAACATGGCCCACAACGATGAGGCCGGCGGTTCGGGCGACAAGCAATTCTGGGAGCTGTCCCAGGAGCTGGAGGAAGAACCTCACTGCTATGAGGACGCCGCGGAAGACACCGATCCTGACTACACAACCCCTAGTGGCGTCGGGGATGACACCACTGATGGTGCCGCCGAGGATGCCACCACTGATGATGGCGGCGCACGCACAGATGGCAGCCAACCGAAGAGGCAACGGAAGGACCGGCGCCCGAGCGTGCTCGGCACCGTCAAGGAGGAATTTACTGAAGTGAACTCCGACGGGCATCCAACGGCGCCCAAAGAATTAGTCAAGGGGTACTCGGTTCAGCTCGGGTGCATTCTCCGGAGCACCGTCTCGATCAACACCGAGAACCTAAGGCATAAGAACCGAGGGAATTTGCGCAGACTCCTCTTCACGAAGCTGCACGAACGATACAAGTTCCCCGCTGACTTTGCAAACACACGCCTCTCAGGGAATAAAGTGAACGGTGCCGCCCTCACGAGGATGAGCACGGCCCTGTCTACTTGGAGAAGCACGGTGAAGGCAATGATTGAAAAAGGTGATAGTTATGAGAAGATCAAGGCGAAATATCCTTTGATCAGCGAAGATGACTACAAGGAGTTCAAGATCAAGTGCGAGAGCAGCGCAACCTCCGAATCAAGTCAGTGGGGGAAAGAAATGCGGCAGTTGAACTTAGGGGTCCACCAACTCGGTCCCGGCGGTTACAGAGTGGCGGAGCCTATATGGGACAAGGAGGACGCGGAGCGTGCCGAGCAAGGCCTACCGCCCCGCTTCGAGAAATACCGTGACAAGCAGACCAGGAACTTTGTCAGGGCCCGGTACAAGGAGGACCCGGTAACAAAGGAGCTTACCACGGATCCGAAGACCAGGGCGCTTGAGCTTGTTCTGGTAAGGAATACACCCCCGCGTAATTAGCTCCATATGGTTGCATTCTAATTAATGAAGCCAAATTTCTAAATGGTTCACATTCCTTTCGCAGGAGGCTGAAAGCAGTAGCGCGGGGTCATCTCAGAGCTCCCCTTTCGACACCCCTTTAAATAGGGCGTTGAACGTAATGAAAAACAAGGATAAGCTCAGTAAGCCATCGTCAGCTGGACGTGTGGCCGGCAAAGGCTTGTCCACAAAATGGTCGTCATACTATACCGCTGGTGGGCGAAAGGAGAAAAAGACCAGCTCGGAAAGCCAGTCGCGCGAGGTTCAAGAACTCAAGGCACAAGTGGCACGGATTCCGAAGATTGTCCAAGAGCAAGTGCAACAACAATTGGGAACGACGCTCACCGCCATGGTGCCTACCTTTATTCAGGGGCTGACGATGTGGATTGCGGGTGGCCAATAGGGGCCTCCCCCGGTTCCCAGCTTCACGGCCAGCAACTTGCACAACGCGCAGGCGACGCCATTGGTGTCTCCGGTGGAGGCGGTATTCGTGTCTCCGGCGCCGGCACGGGCATTGGAGCTTAATGCACCCGGGTGTACGCCGGCCGACACCTCGCCAGCAAGCGGCCCCTCCGTCAGTTGCACGCCCGCCATTGGCGGTGCCTCGACATTAGACGAGCTCGACGGCATCACGGTAACTAAGCCTCTCGACCGATGACTTCATCTCCTTGCCTTTGACTGGGCATCCCTGACGCCCTACATGTTTTCGCAGGGCGCCGCCGACGTTCCTTGCACTCTCCTGCACTTCGTGGGCGGCGAGTTGGTCGATGTCGCCAAGGGCAGAATCGTTCAACCGGGCAACCGCGTGTTCCACGGTAATCCGATGCCACCCACCTTGTATAGGGTTGAACTGGTTCGGGTGCTGCTAGGCTGCGACGAGTTGTTACCTCCGATTCGACCCGCTGGGGCCGACGAAGATGATGTGATGACCCTCAGTGCCTGCGTAAGCTGGCCCCAGCTTTGGCAGAAGAGCCAGATTCGTTTGGGGGCGGGGGACACCAGCCCATAGACAAGACCGCCAGTCGTGCCAGCGCCAAGCCATGGCAAGAACGCCGCAACGCTACCGGACATGCCGGACATCCCTATGGCACATGATCCGGACATGCATATGGCACAGGATCCGGACGACGACGACAACGACGACGGTACATTTAACAACGTCGATAAGTACTTTGCCGAACATGGGTACGGTGACGAGTTCGGCGGGCCTCCTTCTCAAGAACCCAACCCTAAAAAAGACGACCGCGATCTAGCTGGTACGGCGGAGAAACCCAATTGCAACAGGCGTCGTCTGGCGTTCAGTTCTCAGGAGACTCCTCCAGCTGCCGCCTTCACCGAGCCTCAGATAGCTGAGGTGCAAAATATTATCAGCCCCAACACGCTCAAGAAGGCGGTCTGTGAGCAGAACTCGATCCCATTACAGCAGATCAAGAAGAAGGGACGGAAACGAAAGACTAACAAGGGCGCCGGTGCGAGCCAGCCGGCACCGAGTACGATCCGTGCTCAAGACGGGCCACCTTCACCTAAGGATATCTCGAGGAGGGTGC
The DNA here is from genome assembly GCF_018294505.1 of Triticum aestivum. Classification (NCBI taxonomy): domain Eukaryota; kingdom Viridiplantae; phylum Streptophyta; class Magnoliopsida; order Poales; family Poaceae; genus Triticum; species Triticum aestivum. Next base: position 166 of record NW_025235613.1, on the reverse strand, counting down.
ATGTGGCGGGTAGGGCGATGCTACCGACAAATATGCTCAATGCTGCAACCGGTGCTATGCGGAGTCTGCATGACAGTGTTCTTTCTTTGGAGAAGCGGCGTCTCAGAGAGAATGATGTGGCATACCCGGTTTTCGTGGCCAAGGTGCCAGAGGGCAAGGGCTTTGT
>NW_025235612.1:0-5996 GCF_018294505.1 Triticum aestivum | reverse complement strand
CCTTGGACGAAATATACAAGATGCCACTTCATAAATTTCGTCCCGAGGCTATTTTAGGTGCTGCGTCACCTTATTATTGGGCCAGGCCCATGTAATTTCGAAATACATAAGTATAGGCTATTTTTAGAGTCCGTATGTGTGGGGAAACAAGAGATAGGGTTGATTTCGGACCCCTCCACCAAGGGCCACGAAATTCCCCCCTCTTCCTCCATATATACAGCCCCTAGGGCATCGTTTAGACTATGGGTTTTGTTTAGATTAAAAGTTCGCCATAGCTGCAACTTCGCGTACTTCGTTTGTGTTCAACGACCAGACAAAGGCGTCACAAAACCCCACCTTGATCAATAAAGCTTTCATCTTATATTCGCAATATCCAGATTGCAATCTCAGTTTCTTGCTTGTTCTTCGTTTGCTCGCAGGAAACAGACCCTCGTGGTCAGGTTGATCGTGCTCCGGCGTGGTCAATAACCTCTCGGAGTTGGTTTAGCGATTGCTAAGGCGCGACGTCCTCGCACGTTCGTAGTCGGATCGTCAAAGTCGACTTCCACCAAAGCGATATCCATCATCTCATCGAAAGACGGGACACCTTTGCCTCTATCATGTATGGTGCACAAGCCTATGCGGAAGGTATGGTGGTGGTTGATGAAGAAGCAACCGTCCCTAAGTAGCCTAAACACCTTAGAAGACTCAAATCACAACTCAAGCAACCACTAAAGCTATATGGATCAAAATGGGTTAGGTTGCGGAAGTCGGTGGTGGTAATGCGGATGATATGGTGGAAGCCCTAGGCAAAGATGCCAAAATTCACAAAATGTGATGGAGTCAGATGATGTTGGTGTTATTTTTTTGGGATGGGGGATGTCAATAGCTTCAAAACAAGCTAAAGAACGTCAAAAACGGACTCCGGATGAATTAGTTATGGTCAAAACGGTGAAACGGGGAGGCTGAAATCTACACGGGCCGGACATCTGGGGGTCGGGCCGGATTTCCGGGACCTGATGTCCAGAAACTTGTGCGAAAATGCACTCCAGGAGCCGGATGTCCGGGCTAATGGCCGGATTTCCGGGATGGCCGGAAATCCGGGGCTCGGGCCGGATGTCCGGGCTCCAAATCCGAGGATGAACTCGAGGAACTCGATTTTGGGGCGGAAATTGAAGATTTCGGGGGCAAAATTGGAGAGATTTCGTGGATGGAAAGTGGGGAAACTTGGGGAGATGCTAGATCCACTTGAAACCAAGCAAATCCATGGATCAAAATCAACAAAACATCATCAAATCAACAAATCACAAAAAAAATTGGGGGCTATTTTTGGTGGGGATTTTCGGATTTGGGATGAAATCAACAAAATCAAGCTAGAAAAAGAGGGGTAGGGGCTCCAAAAACGTGATCAACCTGGCTCATGATACCAAGATGATGTAGGGTGGAACCCTAGAACGTCGATCTTTCACGTTTGGAGGGGATCCTATGGGAGAACACGAAGAACGAGCGGAAGAACACGAGGAAAGCACGGGGAGGAACAAGGGGAAACACTCAACCAACAAGGAATCGGTCACACAAATGCTAGATCAAAGAACACAAAGAGATACACGAGATCCAAAGTCGACAAAGGTAAGGATACAAAGGTAACCGATCTTCTCCGTGAGGAGGGCTTGAATCCACAAGGGGATCTTCCCACGAGGGGGTCTTGAATCCGATAGGATCTTCTCCGAAGAGGCCGCGGTCTCTCACGAGGAGGAGATCCGATGGATGAGCGAAGCTCTATCTCTAACTTGAGCTAAATCAACGCTAACCCTAAAACGTAGGTGGAGGGGGAGTATATATAGTCTAAGGGGCGAAGGGGTACATGGGCCTCGGCCCGGATGCACTGCACGCAGGCAGGGGAGGCCGGATGTCCGGGCGACGGGCCGGATGTCCGGGCTTTCCCGAGACGCCGGATGTCCGGGCTGGCTTGATCCAGCTTCTGGACGTTCTGTGATGGGGCGCTAGATATCCGGGCTGGCGCCGGATTTCCGGGCTGTCGCGGGGCACCGGATGTTCGGGGCCTGGCCGGATGTCCGGGCCCTGTAGCACTTCGATGGCTGGGCTGCTGCTGTTTTTGACATCTTCAGGGGCCGGATGTCCGGGTCCTGTAGTCTTTCTCCAGTTCCTCTCGTCGTGCTCCTTCATCCTTGTACTTGGGGACTTGTCCATCATTCCGAGCATCTCTGAGAGGGTCTCCTTGGTACCTGGGCATGCATAATGTCCTTGCATTAGGTAGCCACCATGTCTCACACGAATGGAAAGGGGAAGCATTTAGGAACGGGTTCACCTTGTGTCCAATGGCGCATAGTCGAGGTCTCATCTTATGTATCCTTGGGGCTTGGAGAGTAGTCGGAGTGTACATGGGGATGAACGTGGGATGCTCCACATCACGTTGTCGTTGTAGCATGCTAGAACCTTGAAAGGTCCATCGACGCGAGGTAGAAGCTTGGACTTGCGTTTGTTAGGGAAGCGGTCCTTGTGAAGATGTAGCCACACTAGATCACCAATGTTGAATACTATGGGTTGCTTGTTGATGTTGAGCTTGGTCGCTAATCGTTGTACTTGGCTCTCGATGGTGTGCCTTGTATCTTCATGCATCTTCTTGATGTAGCTTGCACGAGCACTTGCGTCGAGGTTGGTTCTCTCTTGTAGAGGAAGAGGTAGAATGTCCAATGGGGACAAAGGGTTGAGGCCGTAGACGACCTCGAAGGGTGACTTGCCGGTCGTGGAATGTCTTACACGGTTGTAGGCGTACTCGGTGATGGGTAGACACGCCTCCCACTCCTTGATGTTCTTCTTGATCAACACGCGAAGTAGAGTGGAGAGTGTACGGTTCGTCACCTCCGTTTGGCCGTCGGTTTGAGGATGGTATGCCGAAGAGAACAATAGTTTGATTCCGAGCTTGGCGCATAGGGTCTTCCAAAAGTAACTCAAGAACATGACGTCGCGGTCCGAGACAATCGTCTTTGGTACTCCATGAAGGCGCAGGATTTCCCTACAAAAGAGATTGGCAATATGTGAAGCATCGTCTATCTTGTTGCAAGGAATGAAATGTGCCATCTTAGAAAATCGATCCACAACAACAAAGACAGAATCCTTGCCATTTTGAGTTCTAGGCAAACCAAGTACAAAATCCATGCTAATGTCTTCCCAAGGTTGATAAGGAATAGGAAGGGGCATGTAAAGACCGTGGGATTGAGATTTTGACTTAGCTTTGCGACATGAGGAGCAACGGTTGGTGAAGCATGAGACATCACGAAACATTTTGGGCCAAAAGTAGTTCTTGGAGAGCGTGGCGAAAGTCTTCTCACGTCCAAAGTGTCCCATTAGTCCGGCTCCATGAGCCTCTTGCAAAAGGAGCAAACGAAGAGAAGACTCGAGAATGCAAAGTTTGTTAGCTCTCATAAGATAACCATCCTTTATGTAGTACCGTTCCCAAGACGTGTGTGTCAAACACTTAGCATAAGGAGTAGCGAAAGAAGGATCATGCTCATACAAGTCTTTTATATGCTCAAAACCAATAACATTAAACTCAAGTTGAGTGACAAGAGTGCATATGCGTGAAAGTGCATCTGCAACGAAAAGATTCAATGAATTCACTCCATTTGGCATGACGCTTAATGTACTTGATCACATAAGGAAAAGATTCAATAAATTCACTCCATTTGGCATGACGCTTGTTCAACTTAGTTTGACCTTTTAAGTACTTAAGCGTTTCATGATCGGTATGGATGACAAACTCATGAGGTCTAAGATAATGTTCCCAAACATGTAGCACACACACTAAAGCATACAATTCTTTGTCATAGATGGGATAATTAAGTTGAGCACCGGAGAGTTTTTCACTAAAATAAGCAATGGCTCATTTTTCTTGCATCAAAACTCCACCAATTCCGGTACCACTTGCGTCACAATGAACCTCAAAAGTTTTCTCAAAGTTGGGCAAAGCAAGAATTGGAGCATGAGTAAGCAAAGACTTGAGCTCATCAAAAGCGGTGGATTGCAAAGGTCCCCAAACAAAAGGTGCATTTTTCTTACTCAAAGCATGCAAAGGAGCGGCAATTGTGCTAAAGTTTTTCACAAAGCGGCGATAAAAGCCTGCAAGAGCAAGAAAACTGCGCACTTGTTGCAAATTGGTGGGTTGGGGCCAAGTTTTAATTGCTTTAATCTTAGTTTCATCAACCTGGACACCGTTGGAAGAGACAACAAAACCCAAGAAAATCACTTTGTCAAGTCCAAAAGTGCATTTTTTCAAGTTCGCATAAAGGCTTTCCTTGCGGAGGGTTTGCAACACAGATTTAACATGATTAATGTGCTCTTTCATGGTTTTGCTAAACACAAGGATATCATCAAAGTAAACCACAACAAAGACTCCAATGTAAGGTCTAAGCACATGATGCATAAGACGCACGAAAGTTTCGGGTGCTTCCGACAAACCCATAGGCATCACTAACCACTCATATAAGCCAAATTTTGTTTTGAAAGCGGTTTTCCATTCATCACCTTCTTGAATGCGGATTTGATAATAGCCACTTTTAAGATCATTTTTTTAGAAAAAGTTGGCTCCACTAAGTTCATCAAGCATATCATCTAAGCGAGGGATGGGATGCCTATAACGAACGGTAATGGAGTTTATGGGTCTACAATTGGAACACAAGCGGAAACTTCCATCGGGTTTAGGCACAAGTGTAACAGGAACGACACATGGGCTTAAGCTTTCACGTACATGACCGTTGTCGATGAGTTGTTGTACTTGCCGTTGAATCTCCTTGGTTTCTTCGGGATTGACACGGTATGGAGCTTTGTTTGGAAGTGGCGCTCCGGGGATGAGGTCGATTCGATGCTCAATGCCTCGTAGTGGAGGTAGACCCGGAGGTAGCTCATCGGGGAAAACATCTTTGAATTCCTGCAAAAGAGATTGAAACACTAAAGGTAACTCGTGAGAGGTGTTAATTGTTGGCTCTCCATCTTTGCACACAAGGACGAAGTGCATCACACTCGATGGGTTCTCACACACTTCTCTTATCTCACTTTTGGTGGCAAATATGATGAGGTTTTCCTCTCTAGGCGAAGAGGCGCTCAAATTTGGCTTGTGGCTCTCACTCACTTTTGGGTGTGTCACTTTTTCACTCGTCTTTCCATGATTGGTGGCTTGCTTGTCGGCTATCACTTGACTAGGAGACATAGGTCGTAGCACATATTCCTTTCCTTTCATTTTGAAGCTATAGTGATTGGTGCGCCCATTGTGGATGACACCACGGGCAAATTGCCATGGTAGACCAAGAAGTAGGTGGCAAACGGTCATTCGGACCACATCACACTCCAAAGTGTCTTCATAAGCACCAATTTTGAAGGATACTTGGACCGTATGCTCGACTCGTATAGTGCCGGAGTCACTTAGCCATTGAACCTTGTAGGGGTGCGGATGCTTCCTCTTGATCAATTGAAGCTTGGAACATAGTTCTTCACTTGCCAAGTTGTGACAACTACCTCCATCGATGATGACCTTGACGGACCTTCCATTGATGCCGGCCTTAGTGTGGAAGATGTGGCATCGTTGGTCTTCTTCTTGTTGATGTTGAAGTGTCAAGACTTTGGAGACAACGAGAGCGGGGCTCGAATCCTCATCACAAAAGACTTGATCATCTTCATCCTCGTTCACGCGCCGGTGCATGGCCACTTGCTCAAGGGCTTCCATCTCCTCTTCACTCATTGAGTCATATGTACCGTCGTCGTTGAGGATCATGGTGCGCTTGTTCGTGCATTGGTAGGACTTGTGGCCTCGGCCGCCGCAAGTGAAACACTTGAAGGAGCTTGTTTTGACGGTCTCATCGGTTGGATTAGATGATGAAGCACGCGTCTTGAAGTTGCTGGTCGTAGGAAAAAGACGACTTGAACTTGCCGAAGTTTTCTTGTAACTTGACTTGTCGTCGGTGCTTTGAGAAGGTTTTGTTGACGTAGATGTTTAAGGAGTC
>NW_025235611.1:0-5997 GCF_018294505.1 Triticum aestivum | reverse complement strand
GCAAAGGCAACTACTACCACACCGAGCTCATCGACTCCGATGTCGCCGACATTCGCCAGCCCTACAATGCCATCCTAGGGTACCCAGCATTGTCCAAGTTCATGGCAGCAATGCACCACGGCTACAACGTCCTCAAGATGCCAGGAAGCAGCGACGTCATCACGATCGCATGCCAGGAAAAGGATGTGGTGTGCTCCCTAGAGCGTGCCTTCCAGGCTGTAGCAGTCGAGAACCCTGAAGATGAGGGCGGTGCCCTCCCTCCTGAGGTCGCCCCCAAGACAAATAAGCTGCTGCTGGGTCAGGGATCTCATGAGGAAGCATCGCCCGAGGATGCCGCACTGAGCCTCGCGTCCCCGGACGGGGCGCCTTCACCCATCTCATAGGAAGGTGCCCCAGGCGCCCCTCTCATGTTGGGCTCGAGGGCTCTCCTCGGTAGGGCCTCAGTCCTAGGCAGGGTCACGAGTGAGGCGCTCGGGCACCATGTGGAGGTACGCTTCAGAGCATGCTTCCCAAGGGAAGGCGTCTGGCGGGAGGCGCCAGGCGTTCAGGAGTTCATCAGCGAGGCAATCGAGGAGATTCAAGAGGCAAGGGTTCTGCAAGGCGATCTTCACCTACCATGAGGCAAGGGTAAGGAGTTCCGCGTCTGGATCAACATCCCCGGGCTCAACAGGGCCACATCTCGGCAGCTCTTCTGGCCATCTCATGTCGGTGGATGCGAGGGTCCACCCCATGGCTACGTCTGCATGCCTTTCGGCCTGCCAGGCATGGCCGTGGTGTTCCAGCGCTGCACAAGGGGCGCCTAGGCAGCTCGCGAGGCCAGGCACTGGGCGATCCTGGCGGAGATGTAGGAGCACCCCCAGGAGCCTCCCGGTCCCTCTGGGCCTCCAGAGTCTCGGCACCAGGGCGGCTCATGAGGAACGACTCTGGGAGCGCGCGTCTTTCGCTACCCCAACACCTCTTTAGCAACGGCACCGGGTGACATCTCTCTAGTTCATTCGGTTTGAGGGCTCCCCACGGGCTGCATCATCTCCAAGCCGTATGGGTCCGTCCTTGCGGCGTGTATCATTTTGCATTCACCTGGATTGCCTAACTGTCTTCTATGAGTTTACCTATGATCGTCACCCTCCGGCCTCGAACCTTAACCGCCTCGCGGTCTCCCTATATTTGTTGGCTTGTTCCTCGTTCACCTTGCTACATGCCTTGATACATGGCTACTCACATCGGCACGGCGCTTGTGCTTGGGTCCGTGCCTGCAACACTGACAAACCCGAGGACCGAGTTCTGGCTCGCGACCCACCTCGCGCACGCCACCTCACCAGGTCCTCGGTGCCTTTGTCTGGTGCCCAGAGCCCTGGGCTGGCAGCCCGCTCCGCAGGAGTTCTCGGCCTCTCCTGTCATCTAACCTACAGGTTCACCTGACGATGATTCACGGGCCGGTTTGGATGACTGCCATCTTGTCTCGCGAGTCGCTTGCATGTTAAAGGGTGAGGTCCCGAGCATCGCGTCTCGGGAGCTCCTACTGGCTCTCCAGCCCTCACCCCCTAGCCTTGACCATGGCACCGTGACCTAGCATACCAGCGGCGGTTGAGCTCGCTCGAGGGCCGGGACCCGATGACGTAGAGCACCTGGGCAAGCGAGGCAAGAGGGTGGTCGTTGCGGGCCGTGCCCGATGATACCACCACAGACGCAAGAGCAGGCATCCTCCTCCCGACGGATTAGGACTACCAAAAGATAAGTCGCATTTGCTGTGGCACCGGTCTCACTCCCTGCATGCCCCAACCTCGCAGTCCCACTCCAGCGATTTCACTACCCTTTTCGATTCTCTGGGAGGCTGCTTGCACGCCAAGGGGGATCTCATGAGCATCACGTCTCATGAGTTCTCCCTGGACCTCGGGCCACTCACCTACTAGCCTTGACCACGACATCACGACTTAGCATACTAGCGACGGCTGAAGCCTGCCTGGGGACCGGGTCCCGTCGGTGTAGAGCGTCGTGCCGTCTAGGGAAAAGAAAAGGGAGGAGTCGTGCCGAACTGGGATACGTGAATTCATCACAGAATCAAAGAAAGCAACGCCGGTGTTAAATATACTCCGATCCTTACAAACCCCATGGGGGCTGGTTTTCATTCCGTGCAGGGAAAGCAAAAGAAGGAAGGATACTACTAAGCCATTGATTGTCACCGACGACGCCAGGCGGCAGCCGCTGCTGCGCTCCGATCACGGCGGGAGCTCGGCAGCACATAGCTATCGTCGCTTGACTCTAGATACTTGATGGGCTCAGGAGAGTCACTGGATTTCCAGGAGTCATTGCTGCTGCTGGGGGATGTGCCAAAGGGGACGAAAGCAGGTCCAGCACCCAGGGCTGTACCCCGCGAGCTTCTTCCTACGGGCCAGTACTCCAACTATTCGCCCTCCTCGTTGAAGACCTTGAAGAACAAGGTGGTTGCGCCATCATACTCGAAGTGAATCGCGAGGGCTCCCTCTGCGCGACATGCCCGGGTGACCTCACCCCATCCGCGGGTCGTGAAGATGTTTCTAGGGGGGCACCACCTCAACCTCAGCTCCGGTGGCCAAGCTGCAGCATCCGGCATGCTGCAGCCAGAACTCAAGCGGCCCTCTCACAGGCAGCTCGCTGGAGAAGAGCCTCGGGAGCCGGATCCAGGTATCGGGAGGCATCACCGCCCACACCATAAAGTCGCGCGAGCTGCCCCCAGCATGGGTCCGTGGCACGATTGGCAAGCCAATGGCAGCCCATCCTCCATCATTGGGGGCCGCTCGATGGCGCACGTCTTCATCCTGGACGCAGGCGTACAAGGGGAGAGGGAAGCCAGGTGGAGTCCTCAATTGCCAAGGCCTGGCCACCTCTCACCCACGCTCACATCATGAGGGAGGCGGAGTCGCTTCTTCGGTGGGAGTGGATCAGGCCCCTCCCTAGGGGCCTTCCCCTTTTCGGCCGCCAAGAACCTCCTGATCGGCACCATGGAAGCAAGATGGAGAAGGAGAAGAAGCGGCCGACAGGAAGACGAAGGAGAGATGAGCGGAGGGCTCTGCCCCTCCCCCACATTTATATCCCAGGAAGGCCAACCGCCAGCCTCCACGACCTCACGCCATGATGATCTTCTACATGCCGCATCGCTTCGTCAAGTCGAAAAGTCACCGAGGTAGCGCGCGGAAGTGGAGACGCCCACGTCCCATCAATCCCCACACGTCATCAAGGTCGCAGGTGGTTAGGGCCCGCGGCGCTCCGCACTTGCCCTTTGGCTTCACCTGGAAGCCAAGTCCGAGCGCGCCTCACGCCTGGGTGCTACTGTTGGCATTCTGGATATGGGGGTATCCATATTTGCCTGCCTGCGGCCCATCACGTGGCTCCATCGATGGCCTGGTACAGCCTAGCTTCGACATCAACAACTGAAGACCTTCGCAAGGGCCCAAGACTAGCAAGGCGGACGACACCAAGACCCTCGAGGGGATCGGCCTCTTAAGGCTGGCTCCTGAGGGGTGGAGAGTTCTATGCACGGTGCACCTCATGAGGCTCAGCTGACGTGAGCCATGACGACCAAGGCCAGGCGGGCGCCAGCGGGCATAGAGCGCCAGTTTCCTCTTCGGTGCAAGGGAGGCAAGCCACAGGCGCGAAGTCCTGAGGAATCAGCCAAAGGTTTCCATTCTGGTGCAACAAGACCAAGACCACCGAGACGACAGGAAGGAGGTCATCACCGAGCCCACCGCAGCGTCACGACCAGGGGCTTTTTGCAGGCGAAGACCACTTTTTTCAGGATAAGCTGTACTACTTGTCCCCTTTCAATTCCAGCCATTGTGGGATCCCTTCCTGCCAACATTTGGGAAGAGGACCAAGGCCACTATAAATAGGAATTAGCCACCACCATAGAGGGGATGGATCCAATCTGACTCGACCACCTCACCAGCTCTCTTAAGCTCAAGAACACCCCACCTCTTGTGGACAGTTCATCCACTGTATTAGTTCATGCTCAGCCCTTCGAGGCAATCCACCGAAAACGCTGGATTAGGTTATTACACCGCAAGGTGGCCCAAACCAGGATAAACTGCTATGTCTCTTTGTCTCTTCGAGCTCGTCGCGCTAGGCTTAGGAGAATCGCGAGTAGGCAGGCTATGTAGGTTGAGATCTCCGCATGCACCCTAGAGTTCGAACCTTTCAAGGGTTTGCGGATCTCGTAATCCGACAGTAGTGGCCAGTCTTCTTACATTTGTGGCAAGTTCTCTTCTTTTAGTCACGTGCTGAAGCCTCATCATTCTTTGAGCTAGATCATGAAGACTTGCTGAATCAATTCTTTTTGCAGAACTTTTGGAACTTCCTCACAAGCATTGCAAGCTCTTTGCCAAGCTCTTCAGGATCAGCATAACTATAGTTAGATTCTTCTTCAGATGAGGAAACAACCTTTGCCTTTAGGGCCCGAGTTCGGCCATAGTTGGGACCATAGATATCACGCTTCTTAGATAGCTGGAACTCATGTGTGTTGAGATTCTCAAGTATATCATACGAATCAAGAGCTTTGAAGTCAGGACATTCTTGTATCATCAGGGCTAAGGTGTCAAATGAGTTGTCAAGTGATCTCAGAAGCTTCTTCATGATCTCATGCTTGGTGACCTCTGTGGCGCCAAGAGCACGAAGCTCATTGGTGATACCAGTCAGGCGATCGAACGTGAGCTGGACATTATCATTGTCATTTCTCTTTAAGTGGTTGAAGAGATTGTGAAGAACATCAATCCTTGAGTCTCTTTGAGTTGAGGCACCTTCGTTGACCATGGACAGCCAGTCCCAGACTAGCTTTGCAGTTTCCAATGCACTCACACAACCATACTGCCCTTTGGTCAGATGACCACAGATGATGTTCTTGGCGGTTGAGTCCAATTGCGCATATCTCTTGACATCAGCAGCGGTGACACCTTCACTGACTTTGGGAATGCCAGTCTTGACGACATACAAGAGATCGACATCAATGGCTTCAAGATGCATGCGAACCTTATTCTACCAGTAGGGGTAATCAGTGCCACCGAAGATGGGGCATGCAGCGGAGACCTTGATTATCCCTATAGTCAACATAGCTAAAACTCCAGGTGGTTAAACCGAATCACATAGAACAAGGGAGTACCTTGCTCTGATACCAATTGAAAGTGCTAGTTATCGACCAGAGGGGGGGTGAATAGGTGATTTTTATGAGAGTCGTCAAAACACGGTGGCTTTGAAGACAAACAAGCAAACTGAACCTATATAGTAAGCAGCGGAGTGAAAACTACACAAGGCAAGCATTAGTCAAGCATACAATACAGTGAAAGCACAAAGACTAACTGCAGCTAGGTAGACAGGATCAGGATGGAAAACAGTACGAAGCCAAAAAATATAAGTCTTCACACAGTGAAGTCAAATAAATCAGGCAGGCAAGCAATCACTTCACGAAGACAAACTGAGGAGTAATGAGAGTAGGGGATAGAAACCAGTTGCTTGGTGAAGACAAGGATTTGGTAGACCAGTTCCAGTTGCTGTGACAACTATACGTCTTGTTAGGGAGGCTGATATTAAACTCAGAAGACCGTATCTTCATCTTATTCCCCTTGAGCTAAGGACATCCAGTCTTCGCCCAATCACTCTGGTAAGTCTTCAAGGTAGACTTCCAAACCTTCACAGAGTTTGTTCACCGGCAATCCACAATGCCTCTTGGATGCTCAGAACGCGACGCCTAACCGGCTGGAGGATTCACAATCCTCAAGTGTAACAAGTTATCAGATCACGCGGACAAAAAGACTTCAGTGATGCCTAACACTCCTTGGCTCTGGGTGTTTTGGGCTTAGTCCTCGCAAGGATCTCTCTCTCAAATGCTTCGGAGGTGGGTTACTCTCAAACGACAAAAACCATGTACTAACTCTAAGCAACCACCAATTTATGGTGTAGGGGGTAGGCTATTTATAGCCAAGTGGCAACCCGACCTGATATGTCCGAAATGACCCTGGGTCACTAAGGAAC
>NW_025235610.1:0-5997 GCF_018294505.1 Triticum aestivum | reverse complement strand
GAACCAGGTTAATGAGATCAGAAGGATTCTGACTCATGAAAGGAACATCAGTCTAGTTAAAATTAGCAAGTATGCAAATGTAGCGAGTCACACCCTTGGCTTCGAAATTCCCCAATTGAAATAGCTAGTATAGTCATCTCTGAACGTAATGACCATGGTTGATGACTGAAAAGTTCCTTTCCCGCAAAAAAAAAGAACCATGTACGGATAAAATTCGAAGCTAAGGCTTTCATGTACCAAACGAAAAATAACTGCAGTGTTAGATCCATGCGCATTTGCTATTATTAAGTTACCTGAAAAACTGATATGTGCGGGAGCACGGGGCGGGGTGGGGCGCTTCTTCGTATTATTCCCTAGTCGGATTATATGGATCAGGGGCAAAAGAAGTGGACGCAACGGCAGAATGTGGTGTCACCAATGAGGGCTCGGACATGACGCCGTTGAAGGAGATGACCGGAGGAGAGGCAGTGGGCCGTCACGAGCAGAAAGATACGAGGTAAAAAGTTCATGGGAAGGATAATGATTTTTCTTTTTTTTAGAAAAGGAGGCTTACCCCCGGCCTTTGCATCTGGAGGATGCATGTAGTCATTTTATTAATTATTCACGAAGACCTTACAAAGTAGTACATCAGGTAGTCGGTAGCAACCATCTTAGCAAAATTTGTCGTTACCTATCCACTTGATGAAGGGTGCCGATACTCCGAGCCTAATATCAAACAGACATTGCATAAATACCTAACATCTAAAGCCGGAGGCCCCAACCAAGCCACATACTGGGTTTGGAGTACAAACCGGTTCGACACACTCTCATGTGTCGTAGACGAAATCTTCTATCAATTCATCTTCAGAGCAGAAATTAATGCACCGATCTTGCCAGACCTATCTGCTATCGATGCCACCATGACGCCAGACTCCTGCACGAGTCCATCTCTGCGCATCGGACGCCGAATCTCCATTGCACCATGCCGCCGAGATCTACCGTCTTTGATGTTGTAAATGAAAAACCGCTCCACCACTTCTCTCCTCCATCCAACCACTGCTCAAAAGACAATGCTCCCATGAGGCAGAACAACGCCTAAAGCATCGCCATTGTCCGATCCTGGAACCCTGGGTCTAGGTTTTCACCCGGAGCAGCACAAGCGAGTCGATTGTAGTTGCAGTGGCGATTTCTTCATCAAGATAACAACGTGAAAACGCCGCCATCGCCCGCGATGATGCGGGTTATAGCACAGTTTTCACCGGCAGCATAGTCTCCCCACTCGGCGCCCGTATTGGATGAGTGATGACACAACCAGCTGGCCGACCACGTCCAGCGAAGTTGGTTATCCTCGCCGTATGATCAGGAGAAGAAAGTTTGTTTTCGTGTCGCTGACGCTGGAAGAGAAATGTGAGCAATCAGTCTTGATTCACTGTCATGGATTTGAGCTCTTTCAGAAGTGGCCTGAATGTTGAGCACAAGACACGTCCCAAGAGCCATGCATTTGTGTATTATACGTTTCCAATAACTTACATTTCTCTACTTTTGATGTTAATATTTTACGCTTCTTGGTACATCTATTTAACATTTGCCTGTCTATTGTAAGACCTGAGTGGGTCATGCGTTATTATGCTAGACTGGGTCTACTCTTTGTCATACAGATGTCATCGCCAAACTACAAAGTTATTCACGATATCTTTTTCCATTAAGCCATGTGCTCACTTGTACTACTCCGTTTCTAAATATAAGTCTTTTTAGGCATTCCAATATGGACTACATACGGAGCGAAATGACTGAATCTACACTATAAACTACGTCTATATACATGTGTAGTCCATATTTAAATCTCTAAAAAGACTTATATTTGGGAACGGAGGGAGTATATATCCAAATAGCTCTACTATGTCACACAATTTTATTGTGTACTCTACTCACATGATAAACAAATGATAACGGCTCCTGAATGCATGCTTAACCGTTGACACCTTTTACTCGTGCTTACCTGAATGTAAAAAGATCCTATCAAAGACTGCAGTACATAAAGTCAGGCCTATATATATGTACTCAATCACCTGAATTGCCTTAGCTAGGGTGCAAAAGTGAGTGTTATATGAGAGGTTTCAAATTTATTTTATGCTCTATTCCGTTTCTATCAACCTGTCTGAAATATTGGAGGAAAACAAAAAAACCGTAGTAAATCTTTAGCTGTGCTTCAATCGCCTCCCCTTCCTACATCATACGTCTCCCATGGAAACACCAGCAGAGAAAAAAGATGAATCCAGCCTGCAGAACGAGCCAAAAAAATCTCGACCGCTGCCATACTCCTCACCAGGTCGGTGTCATGCCCATCCTATGATCAAGTCCTCCCATCTCGCCTCGCCTCCACCACTGATCTCGCCGCCCAACTCACAACCATGGTAATCTGGCTCCTGGATGTAGAAGTATCTGGGAGCTCTGGCGACGTAGGCAAAGGGTTCTTCCAAGGACGATGTTTGTTGTTGTGCTCTACTTCTCCATGGCGCGCGATAGCCAGCCGATGGTTTTGGTGGCGTGAAACCGTCTGTCGATGTCGATCGCCATGGCCAGATCTCCATTGATTGGTTTTCGTATATGGACGGACATGCTTGATCTTGTATTTTTATAGGCGCACGTACGCAAATTGGTTTTCCCATATGAACGTCCTCGATAGGAGTAGTTGAATGAATTAACCTTCTTGCATCCTTGGTTCTTCAATTAATTAACCTTATAAGTGCCTCCTGCTCTGTTGGTAGCTTATCATCCACTTCTGTAGAGTACTATAGATCAGATTACATGCATGCACGTGGAAACTGTTTCTAGTCAATAGTAACTAGTACGCTCTTATATTTCTTTACGGAGGGAGTAGTTGCTTGCTAACCTGATTAATTCTCTACCGATGCTGCTTTTCTATGGATATTATGTATGTAAATGGAGTGGTGTTCAGGTGTTTTACAAGAGGATGGTTATCCCCACCCATGTGTCCAGGAGAAGGAAAGTGTTTTTCGGTGTCTCTGGCAGTGGCAGAGAAAGGTTTGGCTGGTGAGGGGAGGAAGAAATCGTAGATGTAGTGAGCAATCAGTCTTGATTCACTGTCATAGATTTGAGCTCTTTCAGAAGTGGGATGTTGTTGTTGTTTGAGAGTTGCAGCTAGAACTGACTTTATTTCATTCTGAATAATGCAGTAATGGCCTGAATGTTGGGCAATTGCTTATGGAATGGCTTCTACAGCTGAACTGTATCGCAAGCAGTCGCTCTCGACCGAAAATTGTTGGGGCATGTAGCGTAGGGCGACTGCTTTGGGGTCGAGTCGAGCACTGCTGAATAAAATCCCAGATCGACGAAGATGATCCGATCTGGATTTGTGTCGGTGTGTACAACAGGCAGGGGTCAGCAGTTTACTGTCATGTTTGCTGTAGCCCAGTAGTGCTCTGTCTAGATATCTGAATCACTTGCACCACATTTCCTTTGAATATGATTTTCCCCCCAATCTACTCCCTCCGTTCGGAATTACTTGTCTTAAAAATGGATGTATCTAGAACTAAAATATGTCTAAATACATCCATTTCAACGACAAGTGATTCCGAACGGAGGGAGTACTAATCTGCGCCTAAAACCATGTACAAGGTTCCATATCATACGACGATGCAATCCAAAACAGTCTTTTTGATCGACCACTCAGACGTATATTATACCAATAAACCACAACACGTACAGAAGTGCATCTGAAGCTAAAAAAAATGCTGGTTACTGAATCTAAGTTGTAAACACTTTCCACAGTGAAGAATCAGGCTTTTGCTTATTTCGACATGATTACCTTGTTGACCTATCTTCATCTCTGCTTTCAAATGAGGCCCCATCTCGAAATGTTTCCAAAAAACTCAGAATGTTTTGAATTTGTTTGCTATTTTTCTTCATTTTACTGTTCACACATATGGGTGCCTCTGCACATGGGAGCAAAAACTCCATATCTGAAATGACAGTCGTCGCTGCAGCGACGCGAGCTGCTTCAAAGACCAACGATGAAGTGACTTCTATGTACGAGGGATAATGCACTGCAAGCCAAGACGCCAGTGTTGTGAGGGACGGTCTGGCTCGTCGCTGTGAGGCCGCATGCAGTACTGCAATGCTGGACGATGGTCTCTGTGACATCCTATTGCTTCAGCGACCGCGGCGATGCTATGAGGCTGGCTGCGATTGCCACGGTGATCACGCGACCACATGCTTCGAACCTCTATGATGTACACTTCAACAGCCATAGCGATGCTCCGATGACATCCCGACTGCTTCGATGATGCTGCGAGCACGACGTGCTCGAACACCCGTGGTGTGCTTCGACGGTCGCGACAATGATTTGACGACATGCTTCGACAGTCACAATGATGCTATGAGGCGTGATGTGACGACCACGGCGATGGCGGGACGGCATCTCGACTGCTTCGATGATGATGCGACAGCCACGGCGTTGGCACGACGACATGTTTCGAACACCCCACGGTGTGCTTCGACGGCCGCGGTGATGCTACGAGACATGCTTCGATGACCGCGGTGATGGGGCAACGTCATTCTTCTACCGCCCGTGTTGTGCTTCGATGACCGCAGCGATGGCGCAATGTCATTCTTCTATCGCCCATGTTGTGCTTCGACGACCGTGATGATGCTGTGACAACATGGTTTGATAGCCGCGGTGATCCTGTGATGGCGGTTTTCGAACAAGGATGGCGTGGTTGCGACGAGATGCTTCGACAACCGCGAGTCATGGTCGCTGTCATGGATTTGAGCTCTTTAAGAAGTGGCCTCAATGTTGAGCAGAGGACACGTCCCAAGAGCCATGCATTTGCGTGTTATACTTTTCCAATACCTTACGTTTCTCTATTTTTGACGTTAATATCTTACGCTTCTTGGTACATCTATTTAACATTTGCATGTCTATTGTAAGACCTGAGTGGGTCATGTATTATTATGCTGTACTGGGTCTACTCTTCGTCATACAGATGTCATCGCCAAACTACAAAGTTATTCACGATATCTTTTTCCATTAAACCGTGTGCTCACTTGTACTCCCTCCATTTCTAAATATAAGTCTTTTTAGATATTTTAATATGGACTACATACGTAGCAAAAGGACTGAATCTACACTGTAAACTACGTCTATATACATCCGTATGTAGTCCATATTGAAATATCTAAAAAGACTTATATTTAGGAATGGAGGGAGTATCCAAGTAGCTCTACTATGTCACACAATTTTATTGTGTACTCACATGATAAACAAATGATAACGGCTTCTGAGTGCATGCTTAACCATTGACACCTTTTACATGCTTACCTGAATGTAAAAAGATCCTAACAAAGACTGCAGTATATATAAGTCAGGCATATATATATGTACTCAATCACCTCGATTGCCTTAGCTAGGGTGCAAAACTGAGTGTTATATGAGAGGTTTCAAATTTATTTTATGCTCTATTCCGTTTCTATCAATCTGCTTGAAATATTGGAGGAAAACAAAATAACCGTAGGAAATCTTTAGCTTCTCTTCCATCTCCTCCCCTTCCTACATCATACGTCTCCCATGGAAACACCTGCAGAGAAAAAAGATGAATCCAGAGCTGATATGCTAGCTTCTTGGTCAGAGCAGATAAGGGGTACAACATGGGCTACTTGGATGGATATGGCGAGTGTTTTGTCATGTCAAACGCCGCTAAAGCTGGGGTTTTACCGTTCCACGGCTGCGAGGACTTGGGGTTCGAGAGCAATTACTGTGGTCTCACTGATACACCTGAGGGGATATTAATGCAGCTCTGGAAATAGAGATAGGCCAGGAAGTGGCACTGGAAGCAGCAAAGGTCCTTGCAGAGTACTCGCGCATGCCGCGCACCGAGGTTAATAGGGAAAAAGCAAGGAACGCCACGCGTGACCTCCCACTAATGGTCTGCGAGGGCTCAAGAATCAATCGTATCGGGGATATAATGAGAAACAGTTGGAAAACCCGAACGAGGCTTC
>NW_025235609.1:1137-5998 GCF_018294505.1 Triticum aestivum | reverse complement strand
GCAACCAGATGCTGGAGTCCAGGAGCCAGACGCTACCGTCGACGACGACCCCTACTACACCGGAGGTGCCTACTACTACGTGCTGCCCGCTGACGACGACCTGGAGTAGTTAGGAGGATCCCAGGCAGGAGGCCTGCGCCTCTTTCGATCTGTATCCCAGTTTGTGCTGGCCTTCTTAAGGCAAACTTGTTTAACTTATGTCTGTACTCAGATATTGTTGCTTCCGCTGACTCGTCTATGATCGAGCACTTGTATTCGAGCCCTCGAGGCCCCTGGCTTGTATTATGATGCTTGTATGACTTATTTTATTTGTAGAGTTGTGTTGTGATATCTTCCCGTGAGTCCCTGATCTTGATCGTACACATTTGCGTGCATGATTAGTGTACGATTAAATCGGGGGCGTCACAAGTTGGTATCAGAGCCGACTGCCTGTAGGAATCCCCCTTCCACACTCCTTGGCCGAAGTCGAGTCTAGGCATTACAAAAACTTTTACTAACTTGGCTGTGTGCCTTACGGGCCCACGTCGCCATCGGGTGGTATTAGGATCTTTTATTCCTCGACCTATACTCTGGGACTCTGATCTCTCTTCTATTCGGGTTAAATGATTTTGCTAAAAACAAACTAACTTTAGGTTCTCGGAAATAATTTCTCCCGGAGAATCCCTCACTTCAGATGATCACCCGCTGCACTAGAAGATTCTGAAGATACTCTCCGATATTCTCTCGAGACCTTGTGCCCGTTGCTTTTGCCATTCCCTTCCACCGAAATATCCCTATGGATAAATACTTACACCTGTCGTGCTTACTTTTATTCCCAGTTGATCTTGTTATTACAAGATACCCCGAAATTTTCTCTAATGTTCCAAGAATCCTTTTGTGCCTACTGCCTTGCAGTTCCTTGTCGCCTGAATACCCCTACGGATAATTTCTCGCACTTACCGAGTATCCACTCATCCCCAGTTGATGCATGTATGTCACGAATCCTCGAAATACCATTCGATCTTCCGAAAAATCCTGAGCATCCTATTGCTCTTGAAATTCTGGATTACTTGCATTATGGTTAATCCCATAAGTCTAGTAATCTTGTTGACATCCATTGTCATTATCATTTTGAGTCTGTTGACTCAATATGTTTGCGAATACCCGCAATCATCATTGATCCTTATAAATTACCTTTCCGGCTGAGCTGCCATCCTTTTAACTGGAATTGGTTCTCGACCAATCCAATTGTCTTTGATTGTACCCTAAGGCTATTCAACTTATCCACCCCTAATTAGAGCATTGCTTCGGATCCCTTGATTTGGAAATCATAATTCCTTTGCATTTGACAATTGAGTTAGTCAGTTGTTTCTATAATCTGATCTCCTTGCATTCTTCTTCCTCTAGTTGAGTACCGATGCTCACGTCAGAACCCTTTTGGACCACCAGATCCTTTGTTGGGTTTTATCTGACGATGTCCTTCATAATTAGTCGCTTTGTGAGTTCTTTCTCCGATACATAATGCCTTTGGTAAATTGTATCCTTTCCTTTTGTCAACCATGCTCTGCTTTTGAGCTGGTGATATCTACTCTTGAAGATTGTGGTATATGTTTCCACGATACCCTAACGGGTTGATCCGATGCCTTCCTTTATATGTGTGAACTCGGAAGTTTTCACGAGTCATACTCATCTGGTATTTCACCAGGTAAAACTTTCAACACTAATGCCTTAATCAAAGCGAATAGTGAATGGAAGGTTATACATTGAAGAAGTGGGAGTCGACCTTGAACCTTGCGTTCATGCCCAGGGACACGATGTATAACTTATCATGGAAGCTGCTCGTAAAAATAATTATTCCTTTGGTATAAGTTCATCTTATATCTGGGATCTGGCCTTTTGCAATCGTGGTTCCGACCATGATCTCCTTTAAATACCATTCCTCGGACAAAGTTAAAACAATTGTCTTCTATGGATCAATACACCAGTCCAACCTTTATTTTGATCTTGTGTTGAGTATTACCCCCCTGGTATCTCGAGATTATCATGGTACTTCATAAACTTCTTATGAGTTCTTCATCAAGTGCTACCTTACCACTGATTCCAATTTTTCACGGGCTCTGAGTTATTAAACACTCAAAGACACCGATAACTGAACCGAGTCCGCTCTACGGTTCAACAACTCTTCAGTAAGCTTCTATAAAGTATGAGTTTGTACCCGATCACGCCATTCCTAGCCTATTGGGCTACATCATTGCCGTGATGATTCTAACTGTGCTACCTGGTCCTTATTCTCGGAGCACCAATTTGCGACGATAGCTAAGCTTACGTCGATCTTCCTCGTCATATCATTTCGCCTTGAACAACGAGCTAGATTTCAAGTTTGTGTCGTACCTTTGGTTCCAATAACCTTTCACTTCATCATTACTTGACTTGATGTCGTCACCGATCGATTACATCTTCATGGACTCTCGCGACAAAGGTGACGTGATCATCAAACATCCTGAGCTCATCCAGGATATCAGTTGGATTCATGATGAGAAATACCATCCTTGCCCTTGAAGATTGGTGTTATCAGCGACCACTTTATTGCCTCCCACCAACACAAACTTGTTCATGTTTGGTGTTATACCTTGAGTTCCTTGCTATCCAGCAATTGTTCTTATTTACCTTGGAGTATTACCATCTTTATGTCAAGAATGTTCTGAGATTGTCCCACCTCTTGAGAATTCTTGAGATAGAAATACTTCTCACTGTCACCATTCTTTCTTGGTCCCCGTGTTAATTCCAACAAGTGAACGGTGTTGTTTGTATTCTTTCCTTCTAGCAATCCTATTGCTTTGAAGTTAATGGTCGGTCGTTCATTCTTAGACTATTGATTATTGAATCATCATTCCGGCATTGGTCGTGCAACCCAGGCCATATTCCCGGTGCACCTCTCATCCAATGTTTAACTGTGTATGTTCTCCTCGAGCATACACCATGTTCTCATTTGATCCGACAAATGTTATCTCCTTGTTCACGTAATTGTGGAAATCCATCTTTTGGAAATCTCGATGAATTGCCGTTGAGTTCACCAGACACCTCCTTGTCCTCTCCTTGGTTTAATGATGAACTATTGTTTCAGGAACCCCCTCCCATAGTTCATTTCCCGGGAATCTTGCAATGCCATTTCAACGATTTGTGTTGCGCCTTTTCTTCTCAGGTATCCTAAGTCTGAGGCATCATGACACCAATTGGATCTGAATCTCGGTCAGTTATGATGGTTGGGACAACTTTCCAGGAGTTATGTTGTTGGTCCTTTGATGACCCGGTAACATGATGTCATGCCTAGCACCCCCCCCAGCTGGAGGACCTATCATTATAGATTCCTTTCAGCAGGGTTATCCATTCATCCATGAGGGGATTGTAATACTGATTCTACAAGTTATTCCAGATGGATCCTTCGTGATTCCAAAGTCTGATCTTCACCTGAAGGCCATGTCAATGCTATCTCGAAGCATGTCTGCGATACTCTGATTTTCAACAAGAACATCCGAAGCCCAATGCTAAATGTTTCTTGCTCTATTATCCGAACACCGTTGTATGGGTAATGTCATGAAATTTCTCTCCCCTTACCTAAAGGGTTTTCTACATTATATCCTGTCATGGATATCAATCTCTACTTGTCCTTGGTAAGGATATACCCTTGAAATATGTGTTTAGACACATTTTCCTTTCCATTGTTCTGTTTAAACCTGATAATCACTTTTCCTTTCCATTGGTTTGTTTGACCTCTCTTGTGATCTATATAATCCAAGTAGTAATGATTCACTACTTATGTAAACACCTCGGTGCGCAATTCCGTCAGCAAAACCCTGTTACTATTGTTGATGACATTTCGGTAACCACCGATGGACGGGAACCTTGCCTATTGGTCCGCCTCGTTCAACGAGCAGGAAAATGGTTCTCTTCGTCCCTCGCCCTTGGTACCGATGTTGTTGTCGGCATAGCTGACAAGCTATTCACTGACATGCCTCCCTGTCGCGGCTGTGCA
This sequence comes from Triticum aestivum, assembly GCF_018294505.1. Classification (NCBI taxonomy): domain Eukaryota; kingdom Viridiplantae; phylum Streptophyta; class Magnoliopsida; order Poales; family Poaceae; genus Triticum; species Triticum aestivum. The sequence continues at coordinate 1,986 of NW_025235609.1, read as the reverse complement.
AGATGTCACCACCCTTCCTACTTTCAACCCGCATGGTGGGCCCATAACCCACAGGTCCACTGGATCGAAACCTGACTCTTCTTTACAACTCGGATTCTAATGCATCCTTTGCACCTGGCTTTGTATGTGATTCACTAGCTAATTGCTATACCGTTACTCATCCTAGAATCAAACACCATGTTATTCTCGTTGTTCAAACCCCTATTCCAGCTTCTGTCTAGTCATCGAATGATTGCCTACCCGTTTGAAACTTTGGTACCATCGTATATTGCACTCAACGAATTCACGGAAATACAACTCGTGGGGTACCTTGTGTATTTCCCATTGAGTTCACCGTCAGATGCCCAGCTTTGTGGATATGCGTTCTTTTGGAGTTTTTCCCCTTGGTCGTGTTCGTAGGATGATGGAGTTTCTGAAGAAAGGACGTCGACTTCATCATGATGACCTGCAGCAGAGGAATGAAGACATCAACGTAGTGGATCTACCTCTTCGAGAAGAGTAACCAAGACCAAGAAGGATCGTTAGAGTTTCGTAACCTATTCTTTCCCTTTACTCCCCTCTTAAATCTCGGGACGAGATTTCTTGTAGTGGAGGAGAATTGTGACGCCCGGATAATCAAGCTACAGTAAACCTTTGCTAATGATGCCATGTCACCACGATTACTGTTGCTAAACTCACATTGGTTCGAAACCGATTCAAATTCAAATTCAAAATAAAGTCAAACAGTTAAAGTTTTCAAAAGTCAAAACTAAAATGTTCTAAATGTAACAAATAATTCATAAGTAATGGTGGTGGAGGAACCACATTTTTATAAAATGTCTAAATGCATTCAATTAATTAAAACTGTCG
>NW_025235609.1:0-616 GCF_018294505.1 Triticum aestivum | reverse complement strand
CTCTCCCTCTCGTTTCTCTGGCGCCGCCGCGCTCCCCGCGTTGGAGCCCCATCCCGCCGGCGCGCCCGCCCCCGGGTGGATCTGGATCGGGGGCAACCGACGCCCCCGACCCGTTGCGCGCCATCGCCCCACCGCCCTCTTCGTCGGTGGCTCGGACGCCGCCGTGATCCCGTCGCCCCCGACCCGAGACCGCGTCGCCGGAGCCGCCATCGTTGCTCTCCACCTCGACCTCCCCGTCCTAGACCGCCCGCACCGGACCGCTTCTTCCTCAACGCCTCCACCTCCTCGACCGGATCTGGGTCGCGCCTCTGGCGCCCCCGACGTCGTCGCCGCCCATCTCCGCTGTCGCCTCCTCGTCTCCTCCTCGCTGGCGCTGCCCCACCGCCGCCGCCCTGTGCCGGGTCGACCTCGCGGTGGCCTCCTCATCTCCTCCCCACGGGTCGCCCCCGAGCCTCGCCGCCCCGCTTCTCTTCAACGCTGGTGAGGCCCTCGGCCTCTCCCCCCCCCGATCTGTGTCGCCGGCGCCGTTCACTGCCCGCGCGCGCATGACCTCGCGCTGCTTCGCCCCGCCCACGCACGCGCTCTCGGCCGCGGCCTCCGCGCCGCGACTGGGCAA
>NW_025235608.1:0-6001 GCF_018294505.1 Triticum aestivum | reverse complement strand
TTCTCGGTGGAGGCGACGGAGCCCTCGTTCTCAACGGCGGCGGAGCCTTCGTCCTCAGAAAATGGTGAGTGAGAACCCTAGTCCCCCTCCCGTTCCTCTCTCGCCCCCGTAGATCTCAGCTCGTTTCCTCTGTTTTCACTTGTTGAATCGATAGGTTGTGAGGGGAGACCGTGGGCATACTGAGATGGAGCCGCCAGATTCAACTTCGAATAGGTAATGCGCCTCTCTCTGATCCAATTTTGCATGCAATTAGGGACTGGTCTGCTCTTTCTCACGGGCTCACACTGTCTGGCACTGACAGAGGGGATGCTGCCGCTCGGACCTTCGAATTGACGGCCAATTTCTTTCCATGGAAGGCAAAATTAGTTGATGGTAGCATTCAAAACATTAAGAGAGACACAATTGTTAAATGAGAGGTTGAGTTTACAGAGATTGATCCACAAGTTCTACAAAACATGGGAGAGAAGGCAGTGAAGAAATGGGTGGAAAAAATTGGGGAGAATGCTGTTTGGGGTCCAGAGCAAGAAGTATCACTGTTGCAGTTTGATGATTCGAAAGGAGAGTATGTGAGAATAGAATATGGTGAATAGATTGTTGATGAAATCGATCGGCAAAACGGCTGGACAAGCATATGAGCTAATTTTTTTGCTGAGCTGGTTGATCTGAATATTTTTTTTCGAAGGTTGGATATGTGCCATCACAATTGGCTGCGCAGATGGTAGATGATGATTGGGCTACACAGGGCCATTGATTCCCAAGTGTACTGAACTTACATTAATAGCCGAAGAGGGACATGTGACTGGAACTGAAACTGAAACTGCAGCAACTATTGATTGGAATGTCGTTGAATTAGATGAGCCTACTGATTTGGTCATTGCACCAATGCCTGACATTGAGATGGCCAAACTTTTTGGCATTCCAGTCGATGACAGAGATAAGCGGGAGAGGGGCGAATCTAGTTTGCCTGCTAATGCTGATGAAGATGTAGATGGACAATTGATGGAACAAGCTGCAGATGAAGTAGATGATGCACATGATGATGAGCTGGTGCATGTGTATGACAAAGAAAACCCTGTCATTGAAGTAGGCAAGTTGTTCCCAAGCATGAAGGAGTTTAGGATGTGTTTCAAGACTTATGTAGTGAAACATGAGTTTGATGCCAAGACTGTTTGGACTGATAGAAATAAGTTTTATGCGAGGTGCAGAGGATTTGATGGTAGTGTCAAGCCTTGCAAGTGGTACATATCTGCTAGACTGCAACCTAATGGAAGTACTGTCAGGGTTAACCAAATCCCCGATCAACATACTTGTATTACAAGTTCACAGAGAGTCTTGATGACCCACAAGTGTAAGGGATCTATCGTAGTCCTTTCGATAAGTAAGAGTGTCGAACCCAATGAGGAGCAGAAGGAAATGATAAGCGATTTTCAGTAAGGGTTTCTCTGCAAGCACTGAAATAATAGGTGATAGATAGTTTTGTGATAAGATAAATAGTAACGAGCAAAAAGTAAATAAAGTAAATAAAGTGCATCAAGGTGGCCCAATCCTTTATGTAGCAAAGGATAAGCCTGGGAAAATTCTAATAATGAGGAAGGAGCTCCCGAGGACACATTGGGAATTATCGTCAAGCTAGTTTTCATCACGTTCATAAGATTCGCGTTCGGTACTTTGATAATTTGATATGTGGGTGGACCGGCACTTGGGTACTGCCCTAACATGGACAAGCATCCCACTTATGATTAACCCCTATTGCAAGCATCCGCAACTACAAAAAGGAGTATTAAGGTAAACCTAACTACAACATTAAACATATGGGTCCATATCAACCCCTAACGAAGCAATGCATAAAGTAGGGTTTAAGCTTCTGTCACTCTAGCAACCCATCATCTACTTATTACTTCCCTATTCCTTCCTCTAGGCCCAAATAATGGTGAAGTGTCATGTAGTCGACGTTCACATAACACCACTAGAGGAGAGACAACATACATCTCATCAGAATATCGAACGAATACCAAATTCACATGACTACTAACAGCAAGACTTCACCCATGTCCTCAGGAACAAACATAACTACTCACAAAGCATATTCATGTTCATAATCAGAGGAGTAATAATGTGCATAAAGGATCTGAACATATGATCTTTCACCAAGTAAACCAATTAGTATCAACTACAAGGAGTAATCAACACTACTAGCAACCCACAGGTGCCAATTTGTGGTTTTGATACAAGATTGGATACAAGAGATGAACTAGGGTTTTGAGATGAGATGGTGCTGGTGAATATGTTGATGGAGATTGGCCCCCTCCCGATGATAGGATCGTGGGTGATGACGTTGGTTATGATTTCCCCCTCCCGGAGGGAAGTGTCCCAAGAAGAACAGCTCCGCTAGAGCCCTAGATTGATTCCGCCTCGTGGCGGCGGAGTTTCGTCCCGTAATCTTGCCCACGATTTTTTCCAGGGGAAAACCCTTCATATAGCAGAAGATGGACGCCGGAGGCCCACCAGGGGGCCCAGGAGATAGGGGGCCGCGCCCTATAGGGGGAGGGGCGCGCCCCCTGTCTCCTGGACAGGGTGTGGCCCCCCTAGCCTATTTCTTTCACTCATAAATTCTTAATAAATCCAAAAAGTTGTTTCGTGGAGTTTCAGGACTTTGGGAGTTGTGCAGAATAGGTTTCCAATGTTTGCTCCTTTTCCAGCCAGAATTCCAGCTGCCGGCATTCCCCATCTTCATGGTAAACCTTGTAAAATAAGAGAGAATAGCCATAAGTATTGAGATATAATGTGTAATAACAGCCCATAATGCAATAAATATTGATATAAAAGCATGATGCAAAATGGACGTATCAACTCCCGCAAGCTTAGACCTCGCTTGTCCTCAAGCAGAAGCCGAAATCGAAAAATATGTCCACATGTTTAGAGATAGAGGTGTCGATAAAAATAAAATACGAACATGAGGGCATCATGATCATTCTAATAACAGCAACATATATGGATTTTGTCATATGATTTCCTATGTTCAAGTAATAAGCAATTCACAATGTCAAGTATGGTTCAATAACTTCATTGGGAACTAACAAACTGTAATCTCAGTCATTGAAGCAATCGCAATTTACCGTAACATCAGAAAGAGTCTATAATAGAGCTTTTCAGCAAGCTCACATACTCAACCATCTCGTAGTCCCCTATAATTGTTAACACTCACGCAATACTTGTGGTTATAAAGTTTCAGCCGGACACTAAGAAAGATAGGGGCTTATTATGTTGCCTCCCAACATATTCACCTTTAGGTGATGTCAACAATAATAGCCTATGCCAACTTACATCCAATTGGATATATGTATCATGATCTTTCAAACACGAGGAGCTTGCCAAAGGATAAAATGAAAAAGGGAAAGATGAAGATCACCTTGACTCAAGCGTAAAGTAAAAACATAAAGTAAAAGAAAGGCCCTTCGCAGAGGGAAGCAGAGGTTGTCATGCGCTTTTAGGGTTGATGCACGAAATCTTAATGCAAAATAACGTCACTTTATATTGCCCCTTGTATGTGGACCTTTATTATGCAGTCCGTCGCTTTTATTACTTCCACAACAAGTTCGTACAAAGCTTATTTTCTCTGCACTAATAAGTCATACATATTTAGAGAGCAATTTTTATTGCTTGCACCGATGACAACTTACTTGAATGATCTTACTCAATCCATAGGTAGGTATGGTGGACTCTCATGGCAAAACTGGGTTTGAGGATATTTGGAAGCACAAGTAGTATCTCTACTTGGTGCTAGGAATTTGGCTAGCATGACGGGGAAAGTCAAGCTCAACATGTTTGGAAGGACAATGACAATATACTTTAACTGAGATGTCGGAAAACATAAACCATTACATTGTCTTCCTTGTCCAACATCAACTCTTTTAGGATGTCATAATTAATGAGTGCTTCACAATCATAAAAGATAGGAGTGTGATGGTGATACGATACCGGGGCACCTCCCCCAAGCTTGGCAGTTGCCAAGGGGAGTGCCCATACCCATGGGATTATTTCTCCTTCTTCACAGTTGGTGTTATGATCTTCTTGGCGATGATGCCCTTCAGGATACTATTCTCCTCCTCGAGCTTATTGACTTATCGTTTGAGGTCCAAAATTTCTTTACGGAGCTTGCCCGTAACGGCCAAAGCTACTTTTACCCAAGGATGCCGCATAGCTTCTAGAGAACACGTGAAACTCTTTTTCATATTTTCACAAGAAAGAAATCTAGAGTTGGAAGGGATGACCGAGGCAGGGACAACCAGGCTAGGTAGTTCCCCTATAGTGAAATTTGCTTGGGGACGAGAGGTGACTTCTTGATCTTCCTCCATGGCATCTATCCTTTACAAATCAGCCTCCATCTCATCGTCCGTTGATGGTCCAAAGCGATAGGCATCGCCGTTTGCTCCTAGACCTGGCGTTGGGTGAGACACTCGGCTCTCCCCAACTGATTCCTGAGAAGACATCTTGCTTTATTCTGCAACAGGAACAACTCGAAACGAAAACTGAGGATATTTGCGTGATACGGTGGTCAAAACCTTCGGGAGTATATATAATGAATTTTTACCGACCAAAATACGTAACATACAAGAAAACGGAGTCCGAGAGGCACACGAGGTGCCCACGAGACAGGGGGGCGCGCCCTACGGGGGGGGGCGCCCTCCTCTCTCGTGGGAGCCTCGTGTCCCTTTCGGACTACTTCTTTCTTCCTAAAATTCTGAAATAATCCAAAACCGATAGAAATTGCCATTAGAGTTGTTTTGGAGTTGGTATACTTACCGTACCATGTACCTATGCCTTTTCGGAGTCTGGAACGTTCTGGAAAGTGTCTCTTATGTATTCCTCTAGGGTTATGGTTTCAATAATATTAGTTTCAACATTGATAGGATTACCTGAAATATAATGCTTGATTCTTTGACCATTAACCACCCTCGGATTTGTGCCTTCAAAGTTGTTGATTTTTATAGCACCAGAACGATAGACCTCCTCGATAACGTAGGGACCTTCCCATTTTGAGAGAAGTTTTCCTGCAAAAAATCTTAAATGAGAGTTGAACAATAACACATAATCTCCTACGTTAAACTCACGCTTTTGTATCCTTTTATCATGCTAGCGTTTGACTTTTTATTTGAAAAGCTTAGCATTCTCATATGCTTGGGTTCTCCATTCATCAAGTGAGATAATATCAAATAACCTTTTCTCACCGGCAAGTTTGAAGTCATAATTAAGCTCTTTAATAGCCCAATATGCTTTATGTTCAAGTTCAAGAGGTAAATGACATGTTTTTCCATAAACCATCTTATATGGAGACATACCCATAGGATTTTTGTATGCAGTTCTATAGGCCCATAATGCATCATCAAGTTTTTTGGACCAATTCTTTCTAGATCTATTCACAGTCTTTTGCAAAATTAATTTGAGCTCTCTATTGCTCAACTCTACTTGACCACTAGACTGCGAGTGATAAGGAGATGCAATTGTATGATTGACATCATACTTAGCAAGCATCTTACGAAAAGCACCATGAATAAAGTGTGAACCACCATCAGTCATAAGATATCTAGGGACTCCAAACCTCAGAAAAATAACTTCTTTAAGCATTTTAGTAGAAGTGTTATGATCAACACTACTATTGGAATAGCTTCTACCCACTTAGTAACATAATCAACAACAACTAAAATATGTGTATAACCATTGGAGGCAGGAAAAGGTCCCATATAATCAAAGCCCCAAACATCAAATGGTTCAATTACAAGAGAATAATTCATAGGCATTTCTTGACGTCTACTGATGTTACCTATTCTTTGACATTCATCACAAGATACGACAAACTTAAGAGCATCTTTGAAAAGAGTAGGCCAATAAAAACCAGATTGTAGTACCTTGTGTGCAGTTCTATCTCCAGCGTGGTGTCCTCCATAAGATTCAGAGTGACACTTGCGTAGGATTTGTTCCTGTTCATGCTCAGGCACACAAC
>NW_025235607.1:0-6001 GCF_018294505.1 Triticum aestivum | reverse complement strand
ACTGTAGGAAGCCACTAGGTGCGATCGCTAATCGGTTATAAGCGTCTTTAGTGCTTTTTCAGCATTTTGCAAATGTAGCAATTTTCTGTTGGTCATCATAAATTTATGACATGACTACTCAGAATTTTTGCCTACTTTTGTAGATGGCTGGCAACGGCTGCGAGACTCGGGTGTTCACTAACGTGCCCGAGGGGTTTGTCAAACTCCTCGTCTCCATCACCAAGCTCGCTATCGGGCCAGCGACGCGTCCGGAGTTCACACTTTACCAGCACAAGCTCAGCGACGACGTGTCTATGCACCAGGCCGTGGTGCAATTCAAGGGGGGACGTTCTGCGTCTCGCCACTTCCGTTTTGTGGGAAGGGCCATGCCTACGGAGAGGCATGCCATGCAGATGGCTGCCCGTGAGGCGATAGCTCGCCTTTGGGACATTCTTCCTATGATGAAGACTCGTCGCTACCGCTACCTCCCATGCCATGTGCCATATACTTGTCACTATGCATTCGCCTGCCATAGGGGAGAGCGAGATGAAGCCATCGAGATGGTTGTTGAGTACCTCAAAGCTCTGGAGGAATCTTTTGACAACCTCGTGGACGATCTTGTGGGTGCCCGCATGGACTTAGTTCGGGGCGGTCCTGCCAGCAGGAAGGAGCTTCTCCACATGGCACTGCCTCTGACATTAGTCTCGTCCTCAGCATCTTATGCACCGGCCATTTTGGCCACTGCTCGCCGTCTGCCTACCACTGAGGAGTTCGATCGAGTCATCGCTCCTACTCCAGTCAGAGTTGCACCGCCTGCCGCACCCGCACTGCCGCCTGTCGCGCCCGCGCCATCGCCTCAGCGCAGTGCTACGCGCCTAGAGCCTGCTAGGGAGGAGGTGGAGGTTGAGTCTCCTGCACCGCTGGGTCTTGCCCTCGGCAAGGGAAAGGACATCGTCACCATCTCCGACTGAGAGCGCCGAGTAGCCGCGCGTTGTGTCTGCATGTATGATATGTTTTATCTGTACGTTAGTTTGTAGTAGTAGTGTACGCTGCATTCCGGAGGAGCGTGCTAGTCTAAATAACATGTCAGGAATGTGTACGCACATCCTGAGTGCTGTATCGTATGTTTGCGTTTCGCGTGTAAGATGTGTGCTAAGCAGTCCTTCTCCGTGCGAAATCGTTTATGTTCTCTTGAAAAATCTTGAGGTCTTTTAAATTTTTGCCTTTGCATGATTTTCCTTGTAACGCACAGTTCTTCTCATGAGTTTTGCAAAATAATACCCAGAGTGGAAAATATCTCGTCCGTGGACTCGTTCCATGCCCAACCAACCAGAAGAAGTTTATGGAACACAGACCAGCAACAACTTCACTCAGGGACAGTCTAGTCAACAGGACAGCGAAGCAGCCTTATCTCAAGTATGCCGCCTTTTCGAACAAAGCCAACAGCAACACCAAGAAATGATGAATCACGTCATCAATATGGGGAATCACCGTGAGCCATACCAACCACACTCCAAGTTGTCTGAACTGCAGAAGACACGCCCTTCAACGTTTGCTCACACTGATAGGCCACTTGAAGCCGATGATTGGCTTCGTGACATCGAAAGAAAGCTGATTATTGCTCAGTGTTCGGATCATGAGAAGGTGCTTTATGCACCCCACTACCTTACTGGAGCAGCTGCAGCATGGTGGGAGAACTTTCTGCACATGCATCCCAGTGAACACAACATCACCTGGGAAGAGTTTAAGGAAGGCTTTCGTGGGGCACACATCCCCAGGAGCATCATAAAAATCAAGAAAAGAGAATTTGATGACCTCAAGCAAAGAGGCATGTCAGTGACAGAATACAACGGTCAGTTTACCTAGCTATCTCGTTATGCCTACGATGAGCATATGACTAAGAACAAAAGGATGGAAAAGTTTTTGGACGACCTGGCGCCAGCACTAAGATGCTAACTGGTCGTACACACTTTCCCAGATTTCAAAACTCTGGTTGACAAAGCCATTACCTTGGAGAATGAGCGCCGCAGTTTGGAAGATATTCGTAAGCGAAAGAGGGACAAGACAACTCTTGCTCGCAACAACCGAAGCAAGACTGATGTTCAGAGGGTTGAAGCAAGAAAATCCACGACTACTGATCTAAGGCCAACCAGACAGTTTCATTCCAGGGACAAGGACTTCACATACCGTCCAGGGGTCACTTGCTATGCTTGTGGTGAAGAAGGGCACTATGCCAAACAATGCCCAAAGCCAAGGAACTCGGCCCCCGAACCGAACAATGGTGGGAACAATCCAGCCCCCAAGCGCAACAATTTCAATCCCAACAACAACCACAGGAAGGGTCACCTGAACCATGTGACCAGAGAAGAAGCGCAGAATGCCCCAGACATCGTGCTCAGTACGTTCCCTGTCAACACAGTACCTTCCACGGTTTTGTTTGATTCTGGAGCTTCTCACTCGTTCGTTTCGAAGAGTTTTGTTTTGCAACATGGTTTTCCGGTACTCCCTTTGGAAAAATCTATGATCATCAAGTCCCCCGGAAATAAACAGATCACTCAGAGTTACTGCAGAGGAGTGATCATTGAGTTCGAAGGACTAAAGTTCCAAGCTAATCTCATCGTGTTGGAAAATAAAGGACTGGATGTCATCCTAGGGATGGACTGGTTGACCACCAACAAGGGATTTATTGACTGTTTCAATCGGACCGTGATTCTCACCCATCATCACGGCAGGACAATAAAAGTTACCGCTCAAGAGAGACCACGGTCACGGCAACCAAAATTGAACAAAGTGGACATTTTAGAACTGAGAAAAGTTCCAGTGGTGTGCGAGTTTCCAGACGTATTTCCTGAAGAACTACCAGGCATGCCACCAGACCGAGAGATAGAGTTCAGCATTGAACTAGCACCTGGCACCACTCCCATCTATAAGAAACCCTATAGAATGGCACCCTCAGAATTGGTGGAATTGAAGAAGCAGATAAAGGAATTACTGGACAGAGGATTTATTCGAGCCAGCTCCTCACCTTGGGGTTCGCCAGTGTTATTCGCCAAGAAAAAGGATGGAACACTGAGATTGTGTATAGACTATCGAGCTCTCAATATGGTCACCATCAAAAAAAAATATCCGATGCCACGGATAAATGATTTGTTTGACCAGCTCGCACAAGCCAAGGTGTTCTCAAAAATTGATTTGAGATCGGGATATCATCAATTAAAAGTATGGACAGAAGATATCCCTAAGACAGCATTCACCTCCAGATATGGATTATATGAGTTCACAGTAATGCCGTTTGGACTGACGAACGCCCCCGCATATTTCGTCCACCTCATGAACAAAGTGTTTATGAAATTCATGGACAAATTTGTTGTGGTATTCATTGATGATATTCTGGTATACTCAAGAACACCAGAAGAGCATGCTGAGCATCTCAGAATTGTTTTGGGAGAATTAAGGAAACATCAATTGTACGCCAAATTTAGCAAGTGTGAATTTTGGCTAAGGCAAGTTGGTTTCCTAGGCCATATATTAAACCAAGAAGGCGTGTCCGTAGACCCAGAAAAGGTCAAAGCCATACTTGACTGGAAACCACCAGCCAACTTGACGGATGTGCGGAGTTTCCTAGGAATGGCCGGATATTACAGAAGATTTATTGAAGGATTCTCCACTGTGGCAAAACCAATGACACAGTTGCTCAAGAAAGACAAGAAATTTGTATGGATGGAAGCATGCGAGAAAAGCTTACAAGAACTCAAGAAGAAACTAACAACCACACCGGTCTTAACTGTGCCAGACATACACAAGGGTTTTGAAGTGTATTGTGACGCATCTCGGAAAGGCCTTGGATGTGTGCTGATGCAGGATGGCAAAGTTGTCGCGTATGCTTCCAGGCAACTACAGAAGCATGAGGAAAATTATCCGACTCATGACTTGGATCTAGCAGCGGTCATCCATGCACTCAAGGAGTGGAGGCACTTTCTGTTGGGAAATCGTTGTGAAATATATACGGACCATAAGAGCCTTAAATATATTTTCACACAACCAGAGCTAAATTTACGCCAACGACGCTGGTTGGAATTGGTCAAGGACTATGATATCGGCATTCACTACCATCCAGGGAAAGCAAATGTAGTGGCAGATGCCCTTAGTCGGAACCCCAGCCCGAGCAACGACAGTCCACAGAACTTGAGGCCTGAGTTTCAGCAAGAGTTCGCTAGACTCAACATGGTGTTAGTCTCTGAGGGCACCGTATCAAATCTGGAGATACAACCCACCCTAGTGGAACAAATTAAGAAGGCTCAGCAGGGACATCCCAGCATCGAGGGTATAAAGAGGAAAATGAACCTTGGCAAGGCTTCAGAGTTCGTCACAGACAGTGAAGGAATATTATGGTACGGGGACAAACTTTGCGTACCTAACATTGAGGAACTCAAGCAACAAATCCTAACCGAAAGCCACACCGCTTCATACTCGATCCACCCTGGAGGAACCAAAATGTACAAAGACATTCAGGAAAGATTTTGGTGGCACGGTATGAAAAGGGATATAGCCGCATTCATTGCTTGTTGCGATTCTTGTCAACGCATAAAAGCCGAGCATCAAAAGCCAGCAGGGCTACTACAGCCAAACAGGATACCGGAGTGGAAATGGGATGAAATAGGAATGGACTTCATCATCGGACTACCTTGATCGTAGCGCGGAAATGATGCCATATGGGTCATCACAGATAGGCTGACCAAGGTAGCACATTTCATTCCCGTGAAGATGACCTACTCCACTCAAAGGCTAGCCAAGCTTTATCTCTCCCGTATAGTTTGTTTGCATGGAGTCCCAAAGACTATAATATCCGACCGAGGCACTCAATTTGTCTCTAAATTTTGGGATCACCTGCAACAAGCCCTGGGCACGCAACTAGCTTTCAGTACAGCGTACCACCCTCAGACTGATGGACAAACGGAACACGTGAACCAAATCCTAGAGGACATGCTGAGAGCCTGTGTGCTCACCTATGGATCCAGTTGGGAAGAAAGTTTGCCGTATGTCGAGTTTGCTTACAACAACAGTTACCAAGCCAGCTTACAAATGGCACCCTTTGAAGCATTGTACGGACGGAGGTGTCGTACCCCACTGAATTGGTCAGAAACAGGTGACAGTCGTATCTTCGGCCCAGACATGCTCAAGGAGGCCGAGGAGAAAGTTAAACAGATCAGGGACAGACTCAAGACAGCCCAAAGCCGACAGAAAAGCTATTACGATCAAAGACATCGTGAGGTCAGCTTTGAACGCGGTGATTTCGTATACCTACGAGTGTCTCCGATGAGGGGCCTGCAACGGTTCAAAATTAAGGGGAAGCTAGCCCCGAGATTTATTGGACCATTCCGTATAGTTGCACGAAGAGGCACCGTGGCCTACAAACTAGATCTACCCAAGGAGCTGTCAGACGTCCATGACGTGTTCCACGTCTCTCAATTGAGAAAATGTGTAAGTAACCCGGAGAAGCATGTATCTCATGAGAGCATTGATGTGCAACCAGACCTCACCTACAGAGAGCGGCCAGTAAAGATATTGGAAGAGTCTGAAAGGAGGACCCGTCAGAAAAGAACAAAATTTTTCAAGGTTCAGTGGAGCAACCACACCGAGGATGAAGCTACATGGGAAAGGGAAGATTTTCTCCAGGCAGAGTATCCATATCTATTTAAGGATCAGCAGAAATCTCGAGGACGAGATTTTTCCTAAGGGGGTAGGTGTTGTGACACCCAAAATTTTATTTGGCTTTTTCAAACTTTTATTTGATTTGAGGGAGGTGATTCAATTTTTTTATTTTCTTCTAAAGAATCCTCCCTCTCAAAAAATTTCTTTTATGACAAGTATTTTGTTTGGATTCACTCAAGACTTGGTTGTTGATCTTGGAGGTTTTTCCCTTCTTATTTGGACTCAAAACCAAATGCTTTCCACTTGGGAAAATTTCTTTTGAAAATCTTTTAAATAGCCCTATGGCATTTGGAATGATCCTTTCCACTTT
>NW_025235606.1:0-6001 GCF_018294505.1 Triticum aestivum | reverse complement strand
CCGCCTGTCAGTACCTTAGCAAAAATAAAATGGAAAATGCACTTGACAGGGATCGAACCAGCACCAAGACTATTGGTTGCTGCTCGCGCTAGCCACCACACCAAACAAGTTTTAATGTTACAATAGGCACCTCAATCCAAATATATTGAGACGGAAACTCCTGTGTCCTGAAATGGTCTGCAGCCAGTGGCCCATATTGCACACGTTATTTTTTTTAAAATGTAAAAAAACGTAAATAATAATCATAATAATAAAATTAAGATTCAAATATTCATGTGTTATGAGAAATTACCGCATGCCACAAAAAATCTGTGTGCACGCAAAGTAAATATATAGAGGTGTAACCACTTGGCATGAGTGGTAATCTATATAAAAAAATATAGATGTGTACCGTATACAATAAAATAAATTACTAAACAATATTCCTGTAATATTTAGAAATATGAACTTATTATTTAGAAAATACTCCCTTCGTCCCGTAGTGTAAGACATTTTTTGAAACTAGTGTAGTGTCAAAAAATGTCTTACATTATGGGACAGGGGGAGTACTATTTTTAGAAAATAATTATTAATATTATTATTGACATACTTTTTACATTGAAAAAATAGCATGCGGTAAATGGGCCACAGGCTGCAACCCATTTATGTATACAGGAGTTTTCGGTTCAAATACATTAAGCATGAGGGGCTGATGTTGACATGGAAATATGTTTGGTGGAATGATGAGCGAAATTTTCCCCAAGTGTCAGGTCACAGGTTCGATGCCTGTCCAGTACATTTTTATGTTAATTTTCTTACTAATTACTGACAGGCGGGCCCACTAGTCATAGGGTCATATAGTACTCAAGTAATTCTGTTTTGTACCTACAAGTGGGCCGCACGCCATGTCAGTGCCACGTCGACGCAATTTTATGTCTGCGAGCAGGATTAGCACCGTATTTGCACGTTCGTGTCAAATTTTAGAATCAGTTCGGCGTATTTTTCAAGTTCAGACACTAAAGTGAACATCGATAACAAGTTCAGGCACCACCAGTGTATTTACCTCAGAACTTGAGTTTAAAATGCGGTAGAAACTCGACTTTCTTCAGGATTGCATATAGGTTTGCGGAAATAATCTATGACAGATCATGGATCTAGTACCAGAGTTTGGAAGATGTTGATTAGAGTAAAGAAATCATGTCCATAGTTCGTTCTTCCTTTTTTTGTACAATTACCAAAAGGAGATTTGCACTTCTTATGTGTACTATTTTCCTTCGGGATCAAGTAATCTCTTTCTGCATTTAAGAAGTAGGAATACAAACAAATGGCATTTTTGTCTCTAATCTCCTCCTTTCAATGAAGATATGTTGTTGCATCGCAATTTGGAGTAAATTTCACGACAACTTAATTCTAGGAGTAACTATAACTTTTCATTTCACCTAAGAAAACAAGTATATGTATATAACCTTTACACAAATCGAATGTTGTTAGCTATTTGACACAAAAAAAACCTGACAAGTAGGCCCAAAAATCAGGTCAAACGTGGTGTTGTGATTGGGTCAGTCTCACACAATATTTAACTTCCTATATTTGTAATGTATAGATTTCTCCTACTCCCTCCATTTCTATATAGTAGGCCACAAACTCAAATTACAGGTATCAAAGTAAAAATCAATGCTTGCTTTGCAAGCCATCTTGTCTTCTCGTTTGTCGAGTTAATTAATAGGGTGCAGGCAAATTAATGGAAATGGAACAGGCGTGAGGAAGGGAGTTGCTGAGCATGTTCATTATAATCCACTCCATGCATGCGAGTGCCAAGTAGTTAAACCATGGGTTGCTAGTATAAGGCAACGCCATCAACTTTTGCCTCGATTACTGTTGGTGGTCTTCTATAGTTCCAAAGTGTATTTTTCATAGTAGGCATGTATTAGCAAATGAAGGAGTACTATTTTCTTGAAGAAATGTGAGGAGTGACTTTGATTGATCTAGAATGATATGACCTCTAAATAAAGCTTGGACTGGGAATCCAGCCAAAGTGAGTTTGTGTGTATGTGCGTCTAGTTTGTAATTGGAGCCTCGAGAACAAAAATGCACGAAGCAACTAGCCATAAAGAACTCAAACTTCGCCAAATTTACAACGACATGGAAATTCTATTATGAGATAATGTAAATTCAATTTGATTTTGAGCCTTGATTGTTTACTCAATAACAAAATTATAACGACTTATTGTATTGTCCTGCTTTTGTATGTGGAACTTGATACCTGAACCGTGAAAATAAGCATATATCTTGCCTTCTGGAATTCAGGCAAGCACCCAACCACTAACTAAAAAAATCACAAAATAAAATCTAGTTTCATGCATATATATCGACTACTCTCACAACCATCCAGTGTCTTGGAACATATCATCTCTAGCATGATCTCATATCGGCATAGTGTGCTACAGATGTAAAACATCGCCTGCCCTTGTGGGGTTTCTCCAATTCTAATCACCACAATAATGGTGCATCCTTCACTTTTATATGTGCCTCCGAGCTTCACTGTCAAACCATAGAAAACTGCACACTTACCTTTCGATGACAATTATCAAGTAAGCTTAGTATGAGGCAATAAATCCAGTTAGCCACACAAGTACCTCAATTTCTTCTAGAATTTTTTTAGGACTCGTACGGAAGAGCAAAATGTACGATGTAAGATGCAGCTGCGAAGCGGGTTTTTGCCCTTAATATCATGCAAAGGCAAAGAGGATCACAGTAGCGTACTGTAGCCTCCTCTGTTATGCCAATTATATTTTATTTCCTCCTCCATGTTCTCCAAAAAAATCTAGCCTCCTTTGAGATTATGCAAACTTAGTAGTTACTACCTCCGTTTAGGTGAATAAGTCATTTGCGTAGTTCTAGGTCATCGATTTGAGGAATTAAATATGTGTTATATGTCATGAAAATTATATCACTAGATTTCTACACGGATGTAGTTTTTAAATATATATTTTTTATCACATATAATACATATTTAGATAATTAAATCGTCAATCTAGAACTACGCGAATGACTTATTCACCGAGACGGAGGTAGTACTAGAAGTTTTTTAGGGGATTAGTGTAGTTAGTAGTTAGTACTAACTAGTTCAATGCTGAAGGCGAAAAAAGGTTCCCCACAAAATGTTGCATGCATGTAACATGAAGATAAGCCAAAGATCCAGATGTTTTGAAATATAATTCCTTTGGATAGTTGCAATCGACACCAATTGATGCATATATACAACATATACATATATGAAAGGTAGGGACATGGAATAAAATACTAACTGAACATTTTTATATTTAGCAGAAGAAATTTATTATATGGTTTTCTTTGGTACATCCCCACAGCTGGAATTTTGTCTATTTTGGGCCTAGCCCAATAGCAGTTTCAGAAATTCCTAATAAATCCTAGAGGCCCACGCAGCCCATTCGTGCAAGGCAAGAGGTGGAACTAAAGTTTAGTCCCACATTGCTAGTTTAGAGGGAGTTAGACCTCTTTATAAGGGAGGCTCTTTCTCCACATGTATGAGGATGAGAACAAGAGGGACATCCACGCGCGCTCCTCCGCCGCCGCCACGCCGCGCCGTGCCGCGGGAATGAGCCGATGTCTGACACGTTTTTGCTGTAGTGGAGATTGAATACGAACGGCGCACCACTTCACCTGCTGCCTGTTCGTTTCGTCTCCCTCGTTTCCGGCTTGCGGCGTGCACCGTAGGTCGGGACAGTAGGCCTACGAAACCGCACCTCTTTGAGTCCTGTACGGGAGAAGGGTGATAAGGTTTTTGGGGAGCGCTTCACGCGACTACTGACTTCTTCGTCACGGACGCCCCGGACTCCGACTACTACTTCCCCGACGTCGACAACCTCCTCGACGACATGGCTGGCGAGGACACCGACCCCAAGGCCAGCGCTTCTGCTGCAGCTGTCCCGTATGCGTTCTTCCTCTTTCTATTAGAGGCCCTGCTACAGTTCCTTGTTCTAGTGTTTGCCCTAGATATGTTAGACTCTGTTTCATATATGCAACTTGCTATACTGTCTGCTCTAGATGTGTTTAGTTACAGTTCATATATGAAGATGCTGTTTATCTTCTCTTTGTCAAATCGCATGACTTGTTTTATCACTGCTATACTAGTCGTGCTTTATCTAGTATTTCTGTTAATAAAATTATACGGTAAATTGCTCATAATTCCAACAATCCAAAAACCTTATTGTAGGCAATTTACACCAAGTGGTTTTGCTGCTTCCATGATACCTCCCATGTTTGAGGGTATCCACTATAAGAGGTGGCGCGTGAGAGCAGTCTTATGGTTTCAAACCATGAGTTGCTATGACGCCACTCTTGGCAAACCTGAAGGGGTGCATGATGCCCAACAGGAACAAGCTTTTCAGAAAATGGGTACTTTGTTTAAGGCTGCTCTCTTGAGTGTTCTTGGTGAGAACATAGTTGATGCGTATGCGTCAATTGACAATGGAAAAGATATGTGGGACGCACTCGAGGCCAAGTTTGGGGTCTCGGATGCTGACACTGAGTTGTACATCATGGAGCAATTCTATGATTACAGGATGACTGAAGAGCGCTCCATGGTTGAGCAAGCTCATGAGATACAGTCATTTGCTAGAGAACTTGAGCACTTCAATTGTATGCTACCGGACAAGTTTGTTGCCGGAGGTATCATCACTAAGCTTCCTCCTTCATGGAGGAACTTTGCTACCTTACTGAAGCATAAGAGATAGGAGTTTTCCGTTCCGGTTCTCATTGGTACTCTTGATGTGGAAGAAAAGGCGAGAGCAAAGGACACACGTGCTCGAGCTATTGAGGGAGGATCTAGTGCCAATCTGCAGAAGCAGAACTTCCAGCCCCACAAGTTCAAGAACAAGGGCAAGTTTGATGGTAAAGCAAAGTTTGATGGGAAGAACAAGGCTGTGCAGCACAAGAACTTCAAGAAGACGAATGACAAGAAGAAAGGTGTTTGTCATGTGTGTGGGGATCCTGATCATTGGGCTCCCAGTTGCCCTAATCGCTATGACAAGCGTCATCCTGGAAAAGGCGGCAAGACCGCTAATGTTGTCATTGGAGACACTCACATGAAGGATGCTGGGTATGGTATATTTCCCACTATTCTTTCAGTATGTCATTCTCCTGATTGGTTAATTGACACGGGTGCTAATGTGCATGTATGCGGTGATATTTCCATGTTTTCGTCTTATCAGACCGCAGGGACTTCAACCGTGCTGATGGGGAACGGTTCAAGTGCTTCTGTTCGTGGTGTTGGAACGGTCGATCTGAAGTTTACTTCGGGAAAGATCGTGCGGCTGAAGAACATGCATTATGTCCCCTCCGTCAATAAAAATCTTGTTAGCGGATCTCTTCTGTGTAGAGATGGCTATAAGCTTGTCTTTGAGTCGAATAAATTTGTAATATCCAAGTATGGAACCTTTGTTGGTAAAAGCTATGAGTCAGGAGGCCTATTTTGTTTATCCTTGTCAGACGTTTGCAATAAAGTTGTTAATCATGTTTGCAACAACAGTGAATCAAATGTGTGGCATTCATGTCTTTGTCATGTTAACTTTGGTTGCATGTGGCGACTAGCGAAGTTGAACTTGATCCCTAGTTTCACCACTGTCAAGGGATCTAAGTGTCAAGTTTGTGTGCAAGCTAAGCAACCTCGTAAGTCTCACACGACTGTGGAAACGAGAAATCTTGCACCACTAGAGCTCATACATTCAGATCTATGTGAAATGAATGATGTTTTGACAAAAGATGGAAAGAAATATTTCATGACGTTAATTAACGACTCCAATAGATACTGCTGTGTGTATCTTCTGAAATCTAAGGATGAGGCTTTGAACTTTTTCAAGATCTATAAAGCTGAAGTGGAAAACCAACTTGATCGGAAAATCAAGAGGCTTAGGTCCGACCGTGGTGGAGAGTATTTTTCCAATGAATTTGATGCTTTTTGTGCGGAACATGGTATAATCCATGAGAGGACGCCTCCCTA
>NW_025235605.1:0-6002 GCF_018294505.1 Triticum aestivum | reverse complement strand
TTCAGTTTCATCCATCGTTTCTGCACTGTTCTTGCCGATCCAACTGAAAGTGCAGGCTCAAGTACTGAACTCAAACTCTGAAACTGAACCCATCGGTCTTCTTGGACAGCAGCAATCTTCTTCTTGCAGCCAGAGTGCCAGACCTTGACGGCCATAGTGGAGGTAGACAGCGGCGCTGGGGCAGGCATGGAGGAGACGAACGGCTGCACTGGTCCGGCCGTAGAGGAGCCACCAGCATACAACTCTATTATATGTAGAGACATCAGATCCACCCACAAAAAAGAAAAGAAAGCAGCAGGGTAAACTACAATTCTAAATTCCCAGATATAATCGTGTTGCGAGCCATCTTACCCATCGATCTCACCTGAGACCTGAATCTTCTCCTTCTTCACGAGCTTGCAAAGCAATCTGCTTAATGCGCCATTGCCTGGCCGTACTGGAAGCTCTGGGTGTAGGCGAACTGCGGCGCGGGCTTGCACTGCTGGGCGGCGGCCCTTTGCGCGGAGGACGCGGGCAGCGAGGCGCTGCGTGGTGGGCAGCGAGTGGTCGGACCGGGGAAACGGCAGGGGGTTTTGTGAAAAATGCGCGATGTGACCGGCCCAGCCACTTGGCAGCCAATTGCCGAGCTGTGATTGGCCTGGGACTAAAACATCACATTGGATGCAAGTTGAGGTATGGTTTGGTCTAGTTTTACAACTTTGGGACTAAATCATCACATTGTATGCAAGTTAGGATACCTAGGGTGCTATTACCTCTTTTATTTATTTCAATTCTTGCCATCATGAGTCATGTGATACGGGTGGGCGCATGCAGAATCTATATGTCACTTCAACCAGGTCCTGCCGTGGACCGCATGACCCTCCTCTCGTCGCTGCTTGTCTCCCTAAAAAAGCCTGTCCAGTTAAGTTGCAACTGCAAAGCGTCTGCAACTGGACAGAGGCTAGCGCGAATCTTATTGCCACTGGACGGCAAGATTGGAGGGTGCCGGGACTCCCGGGTGCCATCACACCTTTTCCAACAAATAAACCCGAACGGAGCGAGTAACTGTTAGCAGAGGACAACACGAAAGCCCTTTTCCTTTATTTTGTTTCTGACGTAGTGAGAGTCCAAATCAGTACGAGAATAATGAGAGTAATATCTTCAAAAAAAAAAGGCTGCCAGCGCCTCGAAATTGCAAGATAATTGAAAATCAGTACCTCCTTGGTGGGGGCGCTGCGGAAAGACTGCACCTTCTTGACGCTGAGCATGTGGGTGGTGACGAGCTTTCGTGCTTGCCGACAGTACTCACCGTATGGCGCAAAGCCGATGTCAGACGAGCCATACATGATGTGGGAGATGACAGAGTGGGGCCGTGACGCGAAGACGTGGTCGTGGGTGCGCAGCACCGCCTCGGCGGCGCGCGAGGAGGATACAACGAGGTTTGGTACGGCGCCCAGATGAAGGAGCATCACGTCGGGGGCCATGCTTCCTTGCGAGGCCGCGGAGGGAGACGTGGGGGAGGGAACCGATGAGGTGGAGGTGCCCGATGATGGGCAGGGCCGGCGGCGAAGGCGGGAGGCGCTGCCTTTTCGCACTGAACTTTCTGGTGAACCAGTAATGCACAGACACGAGGAAGAGAGGGCAGAGGAGAAATAACCATGACCGTGGAAGGATATCTGGCAAGAGTTTCTGCAGGAGATCCGCCATGGCGAACCGACGTCTGGAGTGACTGGCTCTGTAAAAGTACTCACTCTGGACTGGAGCTCTCCCGGAGAAATGACGAGCTCAGTTGCGTATAAGCAGCCAGGCAAAGTAAAAAAGGACAAAACCATGTACAGTATATGAATATGTTTGGAGCAATGAACTTGCAGCGAGATATTTGTGATGGTGACTGCACTGTGTCCAAGTCACGTCTAGTCTTCGAGATGGATGAACTCTAGCTTCGTACTCAACCAGCATACGTTTGCTCATAGTTGATCTGCAAAGTTTCAGGCTTTTCTGATTTCTTTTGCTAAGTTTTCGTGGGTGTAGCGGGGTGCAATGTCCGCGGGTGTAGAACAACCACACTCTATTTAAAACCATGTCTTGAATTCAATATTCAGATGAACTTTTCAGTGGTATAATTTTTAAATCACGAAAATATACTCCCTCTGTCTTAAAATAAGTGTCTCAACTCTAGTACAACTTTATACCAAAATTAATAAGAAGTTGAGACATTTATTTTGGGACGGAGGAAGTATATTATTGACCAAATGATAGTTAAAAATAGATTTGAGAATGCATGCACATCTTATTCATTGAAATGTACTCCCTCGGTCCCATTGTCGGACGTTTTTTGACACTAGCGTAAAAAAAATCCTACATTATGGGAGGGAGTAATTAGTATTAGTGTCTTTGGTGCAATGAACTTGCAGCGATATATTGGTGCTGGTGTGTCAAGACTCACAAGGCAAGTCTAGTCTTCCACATGGATAAGCTCTAGCTTGGTACTCAATCAGTACTAGATCGTTGATGACGCGCGTTGCTGCGCCCGTCAATTTTGACGATAGAATAGTCAGAAGTTGCAAAATTATGGTAACAAATAATGTTAAATTTGTGGCAAATATATATTTCACTAATCAAATAGTTGGTTGGAGCTTGGGGTTTGATTTTTATGATTGACAGTCTATCTATTCATTATTCTTTGTCAAATAGACTGCGTCTATGTTGGACATCTAATTAATGAAGTAAGATTTATGAAGCCAAAAATCTAAGAACATCTGAGATTGCAGGTTTTCCCAAACAAATAGCTCACTCAACGGTGTTAGGAAAGCTCATTACATATAGTGCAAAACTGTTGTTGTCAATGATACATACCAAGAATACTTGACACCTTTCATCAATACAAATACTTCCAGATCCATGGAGATACAACTGGAACAGTAGAAAACCAAAAGATTAACTCGAACAAGAAAGTGTTAGAAAGATGATATATCGCTGAGGACGGCAATACATGTTTCATGGATCTTTGCACCTCCCTGGCCCTCCATGTCCCTTGAGAATCGACACAAGTTAAAATACATCCACACTTGGTGAAACTAATATTTGCATGCTGTTGAAAAGGTGCGTAATAAAATTACCTCATGAGAGCGCCCCGTTCTCATGACAGCATTGTGTTATTAGGTCTGTGATTCCTCGCAACATATGAGCTAGTTTCTGCATTCTTGGTGGCTTCGCCATTCTTCTTTAACAAAAAGTAACAAATATTCACTAAGTAATTATATAAGAGAGGCGAATTAGACTGACAAAAGAAATATATATATGACAGATAAAACAGGACATTATATTTGAGAGAAGATGCATGATAAAATAAGAGGTCTGGTAATCATCATCCTTTATATGTTGAGCAGACTCCCAGGGAAAAAGTTAATCAGATTGAAATGGTTCAGATAAGCCAACAATTGTACATAAAGTTAACGTGTCAGGGTGATTTAAATACAATAAACTTACCGAGAAAAAGAGAAAATCTATGATGCAATTTATACATATGCACTGAAAGAAATATACAATTCTCATAAGAATCTAACCTGCAGCTAGTATGCATATGAATTGTTGTGACCCGAAGAAGTACACATGCTCCCATGTAGAGGAGTGCACCTCTGCCTCTTGCACAAGTAAAGGAAGCAATTCCGCAGGGAAAACCATAAGTTGTATACTACAGAGCTTGCAAACATGTTAATGAGACCATAGAGTAAATTCCGAACAAGAAAAGCCACCTGACTTATGTCTTCCAGCTATCAATAATTGGACATGGTGAACACTGTATAAGAACACAAAGAATCACAAAGTGAAAGTTGATACAACCCACAAGAAAAGTCTTATGCTCATCTCCATATGTAAGTTGAATAAGCTAAAAAAGGGCAGACAAAGTAATTCATACTGCTGGTCAATACATAGCCAAAATTGTCAAAAATTTATCAGATTTACCAGAAAGTTATTAATATGGTCACATGAGTTAAATAAGAATAGCACTACAAGTAACCAATAGCAGAAGGAAAATATTAACATCCAGAATCTACACATTGTTCCTGGAAGTCCACTACCTGAAGATTATCATATCAGTAGAATATCTATGACATGAATAAATTAAAATGAGGGATTGCAGATAAGTGCATAGTCCATCGTCTTTTCTCCATAAATTCTACCATCGCCACTTAAAAGCAGTAGGTCATCTAATCGTGATTCCTTCCACCCAGCCATCGTCTATCTGCCGCGCCATCATTTTTGCCGGTCCTTATAATAATATGGATTTCATTTGATATAATAATACAGCTGAATAAATCGCACTTCCACTCGGTTACCTTTGGCATGACGTCCCCGTGACCACCACAATAATTTCCTAAAGCACCCTTCGACCTCCATTCACTTGAAGCTCTGAAAATGACATGCTGCACAAAAAGAAGCACTAAGCAGCAATCAAGGTAAACACACCCATAATCGGATCCGACCTTGAAAACAAATGGTACATGATTCAATAAATAAAGGGAATTTCCATTTCCCCAGCAGGGCAGAAAGATCATGAAGATAGAAAGCCCCAGAGGAATAGATCGCCACAGATCTATCCAAACGGGAGTCGTAAGGATCATGCTCCTTTGCTCACAGTCCCTTTCATTACCTAGCAATCATCTATGCTCTCCTGCCATCCAGTGGATCAAGAACCATAGTGATCGATTGGAGCGAAATATTACAGTCTTACTAATTCAGCCACGACATTCTTTCTCAAGTAGGGGATGTTAGTCCTTCGAATTATCTAGGTGTACAAGCACACCACTTGAAAGTGCGAACCGAGAGAGGGAAGGAGGCACTTACGAATTTGTCGGGAAAACAGAGTGGCGGGGGAATGGTGGCAGCGGCTCCATCCCAATCGCCTCCGCTGCTGCAGGAGGAGGCTTTTCGCTTCCTGTTCGTGCTGCCCTTTGGTCACATCTATCGTGATGATGCGTCCAGAGAGCGGGGGCACAACCACCATCTTGGGCGGCATCACCATCGTTGGAAAAGGAAGGTGTTGACGGTGGGACAGTGGATGGGCAGGACGCGGTGTGATCCAGTCGCAACGTCAGGAATCCGGCCGCCACAGCGGGGACGGGGACACGACCGGGATACAGGAGGCCGAGAAGATCGGGGCGCGACTGGGATTCTGGAGGCAGAGGAGATCGGGCGCGCGGCGGCGGTGACCGGGACGTGGCTGTATCCCTCATGGATGGACCTTTAGCGACGAAACGACGCCACACTGGCACGGTGGTGCGCTCATAGTGCGTGGTGCCCACGGTACTGATCCGCAACGATGCAAAGGGAGAAAGCTGGGGTGTTGTTCCTCGTGGTCGCCGCTGTCGCCGCCATCACGATAAGATTACAGAGGGGTTGCGGCGTGGAAGGCAGTCGGCAGGGTACGGAGCGAAGGGAGTTGCTGTCTATCCGATGGGCCGCTTGGCCTGGCCGCTCACTTACTGGCCCAATCAACAAGAGGAGCCCAAAAAAGTCACGGGAGTAGCTGCCCCATGGACAGCAGGTAAGCTGCGCCACAGACGCATCCGACGGATGTAAACGGCCAGATCAATAAAATGGACGGTTGAAAACCTAAAACGTTGTGAGGGTTCGTTTTAGGCTCGGTTAAATATGTTTGTTAACGTACACTGCCACTCACGTGTCTATCCAGCAGGTTGTCCTTAGCGCCGGTCGCGGAATTCAGTCACGCGGGAAAAGCAGGACAGCTTTGGTGAGCACTGAGCACCACAAGCTTAGTTGCTTAAAATCCTAATATCTGTGGTGCACTCGAGTTGGAGCAATATCCAGATGGATGTAGTGTCCACGTTTAGTCTTCCAGATGGACCAACGTGTCGTACAATCGTTCACAATCAGTCGCTCGTCCAGCCAGCAACGCCTCCTCTGTAGGCATTTAGAGCAACTCCAATGGGCGACTCAAACGGACGTCGTTTTTGTCCGCATTTTATTCGTTTGGGTCGCCCGTCCGCTTTTTTGCGTCC
>NW_025235604.1:0-6002 GCF_018294505.1 Triticum aestivum | reverse complement strand
GATGATTCCTCCATGATCTTGATAGAGATCGGAGTTGATATTGATGAAGGCCCTCATCCGAACATGACGATCGGAGGTAGGGCGTAGTCCTTGGTCGAACCAAGGTGACTAGTCGAGCTGGTGACGAAGACGCCGAAGTCGCAGTTGATCTGCAGGCGAGCCATCGACCTTTTGCCGAACATACAGCGGAACTCTCAATGAAAGCACCAATGTCGGTGTCAAAACCGACGGATCTCGGGTACGGGGTCCCGAACTGTGCGTCTAGGCGGATGGTAACAGGAGACAAGGGACACAATGTTTTTAACCAGGTTCGGGCCCTCTCGATGGAGGTAAAAACCTACTCCTGCTTGATTGATATTGATGATATGGGTAGTACAAGAGTAGATCTACCACGAGATCAGAGAGGCTAAACCCTAGAAGCTAGCCTATTGTATGATTGTTGTATATCTCTATCGACTAGCCTAGCATCGGTTTATATAATGCACCAGAGGCCTAGGATAACAAGAATCCTAGCCGAATACGCCGGTGGGGGAGGAGTCCTTGTCTTGATTGCCAAGTCTTGCGGAATCTTCCTTGTATGCGGCAGCTGTCCGGACTGGCCCATGAGTATACGACCATGGGGGGTCCTCGGCCCAATCTAACAGATCGGGAGATGACGTGGTGAGTACCCCCTAGTCCAGGACACCGTCAATCTTCGTAGAATATGTAGGAGCCAATATGAGCATCCAGGTTCCGCTATTGGTTATTGATCGGAGATATGTGTCGATCATGTCTACATAGTTCTCGAACCCGTAGGGTCCGCACGCTTAACATTCGATGACGATTTGTATTATGAGTTATGTGTTTTTGATGACCGAAGTTTGTTCAGAGTCCCGGATGAGATCACAGACATGACGAGGAGTCTAGAAATGGTCGAGAAATAAAGATTGATATATTTGACGACATTATTCGGACACCGGAAGAGTTCCGAGTGGTTTCGGGTAAAAACGGAGTGCTGGAGGGGTTATCGAAACCCCCTAGGAATCAATGGGCCAACATGGGCCATAGGGGAGAGAGAGGACAACCCACATAGGGGGGGAGCACGCCCCCCATGGGGAGTCCGAATAGGACAAGGGAAGGGGCCGCGGCCCCCCTTTCCCTCTCCCTCTCCCTCTCCCTTCCTTCCCCTCTTCAACCAGGTGGAATCCTACTAGGACTTGGAGTCCTAGTAGGACTCCCTTCTCCTGGCGCACCCTGCAAGGGCCGGCCGGCCTCCCCCTCTCCTCCTTTATATACGGTGGCAGGGGGCACCCCAAAGGACATCAAGTTCTCTTAACCGTGTGTGGTGCCCCCCCCCCTCCACAGTTACACACCTCGGTCATATCGTCGTAGTGCTTAGGCGAAGCCCTGCGCCAGTAACATCATCAAAACCGTCGCCATGCCATCGTGCTGACGGAACTCTCCCTTATCCTCAACTGGATTAAGAGCTCGAGGGACGTCATCGGGCTGAACGTGTGCTGAACGCGGAGGTGCCGTGCGTTCGGTGCTTGGATCGGTTGGATCATGAAGATGTTTGACTACATCAACCGCGTTAACTAAACGCTTCCACTTTTGGTCTACGAGGGTACGTGGAAACACTCTCCCCTCTTGTTGCTATGCATCTCCTAGATAGATCTTGCGTGATGGTAGGATTTCTTTTAAATTACAACGTTCCCCAATAGAGGCGCCGTACCCGAATGGGATTGACAACCCCTTTAACACGTCAGGTTGCGAGTATTATTTATTTGTGTGTAGGTGTTGTTTACGTGGTGTGAGGAGATTATCCTACTGGTTCGATAACCTTGTTCCCATCACTGAGGGAAATACCTACCGACGCTATACCGCATCATCCCTTCCTCTTTGGGGAAATACCGACGTAGTTCTAGCAGACATCACCCCTTTGGTCTTGGTTCCAGACATGAATAGGGACCAATGGGCCTTGCTCCTAGCGCAACACCTTTACTCCCAGTTGGTGGCTGATGACCCACAAGTGTAGGGGATCTATTGTAGTCCTTTCGATAAGTAAGAGTGTAGAACTCAACGAGGAGCAAAAGGAAATGACAAGCGGTTTTCGGTAAGGTATTCTCTTCAAGAACTAAAATTGTAGGTAACATATAGTTTTGTGATAGGATAATTTGTAACGGGTAACAAGCAATAAAAGTAAATAAGGTGCAACAAGATGGCCCAATCCTTTTTGTAGCAAAGGACCAGCCTGGACAAGTTCTTATAATGAGAAAAGTGCTCCCGAGGACACATAGGAATTATCGTCAAGCTAGTTTTCATCACGCTCATATGATTCACGTTCGTTACTTTGATAATTTGATATGTGGGTGGATCGGTGCTTGGGTACTGCCCTTTCTTGGACAAGCATACCACTTATGATTAGCCCCTATTGCAAGCATCCGCAACTACAAAAGAAGTATTATGGTAAACCTAACCATAGCATGAAACAAGTGGATCCAAATCAGCCCCTTACGAAGCAACGCATAAACTAGGGTTTAAGCTTCAAACACTCTAGCAACCCATCATCTACTTATTACTTCCCAATGCCTTCCTCTAGGCCCAAATAATGGTGAAGTGTCATGTAGTCTACGTTCACATAACACCACTAGAGGAGAGACAACATACATCTCATCAAAATATCGAACGAATTCCAAATTCACATGACTACTAATAGAAAGACTTCACCCATGTCCTCAGGAACAAATGTAAGTACTCACAAATCATACTCATGTTCATAATCAGAGGGGTATTAATATGCATTAAGGATATAAACATATGATCTTCCACCAAATAAACCAACTAGCATCAACTACAAGGAGTAATCAACACTACTAGCAACCCACAGGTACCAATCTGAGGTTTTGGTACAAAGATTTGATACAAGAGATGAACTAGGGTTTGAGAGGAGATGATGCTGGTGAAGATGTTGATGGAGATTGAGCCCCTCACGATGAGAGGATTGTTGGTGATGACGATGGTGATGATTTCCCCCTCCCGGAGGGAAGTTTCCCCGACAGAACAGCTCCGCCGGAGCCCTAGATTGGTTCCGCCAAGGTTCCACTGGAGCCCTAGATTGTCATATGATTTCTTATGCTCAAGTACTAATCTATTCACAATGTCAAGTATGATTCATAAACTTGATTGAGAACTAACAAACAACAATCTTAGTCATTGAAGCAATTGCAATTTATCATAACATCGGAAAGAGTCAATAATAGAGCTTTTCAGCAAGTCCACATACTCAACTATCATTTAGTCTTCCACAATTGCTAACACTCACGCAATACTTATGGTTCTGGAGTCTTAATCGGACACAGAGAAAGATAGGGGCTTATTGTGTTGCCTCCCAACCTTTTACCTCAAGGGTAATGTCAACAATAATAGTTCATGCTAACTTACATCCAATTGGATATATATATCAAGATCTTTCCAACACGAGGTGCTTGCCAAAGGATAAAATGAAAAAGGGAAAGGTGAAGATCATCTTGACTCTTGCATAAAGTAAAAGACATAAAGTGAAAGATAGGCCCTTCGCAGAGGGAAGCAGAGGTTGCCATGTGCTTTTATGGTTGGATGCACGAAATCTTAATGCAAAAGAACGTCACTTTATATTGCCACTTGCGATATGAACCTTTATTATGCAGTCCATTGCTTTTATTACTTCCATATCACATGATCGTATAAAGCTTATTTTCTCCGCACTAATAAGTCATACATATTTAGAGAGCAATTTTTATTGCATGCAACATGACAACTTACTTGAAGGATCTTACTCAATCCATAAGTAGGTATGGTGGATTCTCATGGCAAAACTGGGTTTAACGATATTTGGAAGCACAAGTAGTATCTCTACTTGGTGCAAGGAATTAGGCTAGCATGAGGGGGAAAGGCAAGCTCAACATGTTGGACGATCCATGACAATATACTTTAATTGAGATGTGAGAAAACATAACCCATTACGTTGTCTTCCTTGTCCAACATCAACTCTTTAGCATGTCATACTTTAACGAGTGCTCACAATTATAAAAGATGTCCAAGATAGTATATTTATATGTGAAAACCTCTCTTTCTTTATTACTTCCTATTAATTGCAACAATGACCAAAACTATGTTTGCCAATTCTCAACAACTTTTAAGCCTCATACTCTCTATATGTGAAGTCATTACTATCCATAAGATCAATATGATCTCGTTTATTTCTTTTTACTCTTTTATGCACTTAAGATCATAGCAAGATAGCAAAGCCCTTGACTCAACACTAATCTTTATTATAGATTGCTCACGGACTTGATTACATAGAGGGATCACAAAGCAAAACTGAAAACTAATTCATACCAAAACTTTATTCTACTAGATCAAGATATTACCAAAAGGATCGAACGAAGTAAAATAGTAAAGATAGGAGTGTGATGGTGATACGATATCGGGGCAACTGCCCAAGCTTGGCAGTTGCCAAGGGGAGTGCCCATACCCATGTGATTATGTCCTCGGAGATGGTGAAGGAGTTGTTGATGATGTAGGCTTGTCGTCCATCTTCCAAGGCATAGGCTCACCATCATAGAAGTATGATCGAGTCTCCAGTATCCTCAAATCTGTAGTCAAAATCATCCTCTTGAATCTATATTCATACTCACAGTTTTAATTTTGCAGGTCATAGATCTGGGCTTGGAGGTGCTCGATTTTCTCATGAAGCTTGAAGATGGTCTCCTCAGTGTTCTTGGCGTCCAGCTTGTGGTTGTTGGTGAACTCCATGATCATTATCTGGTTCGCGTTAAGTCCGCGCTCCACCATCCCTAGGCACTTGAAAACATGTTGTTCCATCACTTCGAGCTTTGTCTCCACGCTTCCGGTACTCCTGTTGGAAATATGCCCTAGAGGCAATAATAAAATGGTTATTATATTTCCTTGTTCATGATAATTTTCTATTGTTCATGCTATAATTGTATTGATCAAAAACCGTAATACATGTGTGAATACATAGACCACACCATGTCCCTAGTGAGCCTCTAGTTGACTAGCTCGTTGATCAACAGATGGTCATGGTTTCCTGACTATGGACATTGGATGTCATTGATAACAGGATCACATCATTAGGAGAATGATGTGATGGACAAGACCCAATCCTAAGCATAGCACAAGATCGTGTAGTTCGTTTGCTAGAGCTTTTCCAATGTCAAGTATAATTTCCTTAGACCATGAGATCGTGCAACTCCCGGATACCGTAGGAATTCTTTGGGTGCACCAAACGTCACAACGTAACTGGGTGGCTATAAAGGTGCACTACAGGTATCTCCGAAAGTGTCTGTTGGGTTGGCACAAATCGAGACTGGGATTTGTCACTCCGTATGACAGAGAGGTATCTGTGGGCCTACTCGGTAATGCATCATCATAATGAGCTCAATGTGACTAAGTAGTTGGTCATGGGATCATGCATTATAGAACGAGTAAAGTGACTTGCCGGTAACGAGATTGAAACCGACGATCGAATCACGGGCAAGTAACGTATCGATTGACAAAGGGAATTGTATACAGGATTGCTTGAATCCTCGACATCGTGGTTCATCCAATGAGATCATCGTGTAACATGTGGGAGTCAACATGGGTATCCAGATCCCGCTGTTGGTTATTGGCCGGAGAGCTGTCTCGGTCATGTCTACATGATTCCCGAACCCGTAGGGTCTACACACTTAAGATTCAATGACGCTAGGGTTATAAGGAAGATTTGTATGTGATTACCGAATGTTGTTTGGAGTCCCGGATGAGATCCCGGACGTCACAAGGAGTTCCAGAATGGTCCGTAGGTGAAGATTTATATATGGGAAGTCATCATACGGTCATGGGAAATATTCGAGGGTATACCGGTATTGTACCGGGACCACCAGAGGGGTTCCGGGGGTCCACCTACCCCGGAGGGCCCTATGGGCTGTAGGTGGAAGGTAACCAGCCCCAAGTGGGCTGGGCGCCACCCCCTAGGGCCCATG
>NW_025235603.1:0-6002 GCF_018294505.1 Triticum aestivum | reverse complement strand
TTCAGTTTCATCCATCGTTTCTGCACTGTTCTTGCCGATCCAACTGAAAGTGCAGGCTCAAGTACTGAACTCAAACTCTGAAACTGAACCCATCGGTCTTCTTGGACAGCAGCAATCTTCTTCTTGCAGCCAGAGTGCCAGACCTTGACGGCCATAGTGGAGGTAGACAGCGGCGCTGGGGCAGGCATGGAGGAGACGAACGGCTGCACTGGTCCGGCCGTAGAGGAGCCACCAGCATACAACTCTATTATATGTAGAGACATCAGATCCACCCACAAAAAAGAAAAGAAAGCAGCAGGGTAAACTACAATTCTAAATTCCCAGATATAATCGTGTTGCGAGCCATCTTACCCATCGATCTCACCTGAGACCTGAATCTTCTCCTTCTTCACGAGCTTGCAAAGCAATCTGCTTAATGCGCCATTGCCTGGCCGTACTGGAAGCTCTGGGTGTAGGCGAA
Source organism: Triticum aestivum (assembly GCF_018294505.1). NCBI lineage: Eukaryota > Viridiplantae > Streptophyta > Magnoliopsida > Poales > Poaceae > Triticum > Triticum aestivum. The sequence continues at coordinate 5,542 of NW_025235603.1, read as the reverse complement.
CTGCGGCGCGGGCTTGCACTGCTGGGCGGCGGCCCTTTGCGCGGAGGACGCGGGCAGCGAGGCGCTGCGTGGTGGGCAGCGAGTGGTCGGACCGGGGAAACGGCAGGGGGTTTTGTGAAAAATGCGCGATGTGACCGGCCCAGCCACTTGGCAGCCAATTGCCGAGCTGTGATTGGCCTGGGACTAAAACATCACATTGGATGCAAGTTGAGGTATGGTTTGGTCTAGTTTTACAACTTTGGGACTAAATCATCACATTGTATGCAAGTTAGGATACCTAGGGTGCTATTACCTCTTTTATTTATTTCAATTCTTGCCATCATGAGTCATGTGATACGGGTGGGCGCATGCAGAATCTATATGTCACTTCAACCAGGTCCTGCCGTGGACCGCATGACCCTCCTCTCGTCGCTGCTTGTCTCCCTAAAAAAGCCTGTCCAGTTAAGTTGCAACTGCAAAGCGTCTGCAACTGGACAGAGGCTAGCGCGAATCTTATTGCCACTGGACGGCAAGATTGGAGGGTGCCGGGACTCCCGGGTGCCATCACACCTTTTCCAACAAATAAACCCGAACGGAGCGAGTAACTGTTAGCAGAGGACAACACGAAAGCCCTTTTCCTTTATTTTGTTTCTGACGTAGTGAGAGTCCAAATCAGTACGAGAATAATGAGAGTAATATCTTCAAAAAAAAAAGGCTGCCAGCGCCTCGAAATTGCAAGATAATTGAAAATCAGTACCTCCTTGGTGGGGGCGCTGCGGAAAGACTGCACCTTCTTGACGCTGAGCATGTGGGTGGTGACGAGCTTTCGTGCTTGCCGACAGTACTCACCGTATGGCGCAAAGCCGATGTCAGACGAGCCATACATGATGTGGGAGATGACAGAGTGGGGCCGTGACGCGAAGACGTGGTCGTGGGTGCGCAGCACCGCCTCGGCGGCGCGCGAGGAGGATACAACGAGGTTTGGTACGGCGCCCAGATGAAGGAGCATCACGTCGGGGGCCATGCTTCCTTGCGAGGCCGCGGAGGGAGACGTGGGGGAGGGAACCGATGAGGTGGAGGTGCCCGATGATGGGCAGGGCCGGCGGCGAAGGCGGGAGGCGCTGCCTTTTCGCACTGAACTTTCTGGTGAACCAGTAATGCACAGACACGAGGAAGAGAGGGCAGAGGAGAAATAACCATGACCGTGGAAGGATATCTGGCAAGAGTTTCTGCAGGAGATCCGCCATGGCGAACCGACGTCTGGAGTGACTGGCTCTGTAAAAGTACTCACTCTGGACTGGAGCTCTCCCGGAGAAATGACGAGCTCAGTTGCGTATAAGCAGCCAGGCAAAGTAAAAAAGGACAAAACCATGTACAGTATATGAATATGTTTGGAGCAATGAACTTGCAGCGAGATATTTGTGATGGTGACTGCACTGTGTCCAAGTCACGTCTAGTCTTCGAGATGGATGAACTCTAGCTTCGTACTCAACCAGCATACGTTTGCTCATAGTTGATCTGCAAAGTTTCAGGCTTTTCTGATTTCTTTTGCTAAGTTTTCGTGGGTGTAGCGGGGTGCAATGTCCGCGGGTGTAGAACAACCACACTCTATTTAAAACCATGTCTTGAATTCAATATTCAGATGAACTTTTCAGTGGTATAATTTTTAAATCACGAAAATATACTCCCTCTGTCTTAAAATAAGTGTCTCAACTCTAGTACAACTTTATACCAAAATTAATAAGAAGTTGAGACATTTATTTTGGGACGGAGGAAGTATATTATTGACCAAATGATAGTTAAAAATAGATTTGAGAATGCATGCACATCTTATTCATTGAAATGTACTCCCTCGGTCCCATTGTCGGACGTTTTTTGACACTAGCGTAAAAAAAATCCTACATTATGGGAGGGAGTAATTAGTATTAGTGTCTTTGGTGCAATGAACTTGCAGCGATATATTGGTGCTGGTGTGTCAAGACTCACAAGGCAAGTCTAGTCTTCCACATGGATAAGCTCTAGCTTGGTACTCAATCAGTACTAGATCGTTGATGACGCGCGTTGCTGCGCCCGTCAATTTTGACGATAGAATAGTCAGAAGTTGCAAAATTATGGTAACAAATAATGTTAAATTTGTGGCAAATATATATTTCACTAATCAAATAGTTGGTTGGAGCTTGGGGTTTGATTTTTATGATTGACAGTCTATCTATTCATTATTCTTTGTCAAATAGACTGCGTCTATGTTGGACATCTAATTAATGAAGTAAGATTTATGAAGCCAAAAATCTAAGAACATCTGAGATTGCAGGTTTTCCCAAACAAATAGCTCACTCAACGGTGTTAGGAAAGCTCATTACATATAGTGCAAAACTGTTGTTGTCAATGATACATACCAAGAATACTTGACACCTTTCATCAATACAAATACTTCCAGATCCATGGAGATACAACTGGAACAGTAGAAAACCAAAAGATTAACTCGAACAAGAAAGTGTTAGAAAGATGATATATCGCTGAGGACGGCAATACATGTTTCATGGATCTTTGCACCTCCCTGGCCCTCCATGTCCCTTGAGAATCGACACAAGTTAAAATACATCCACACTTGGTGAAACTAATATTTGCATGCTGTTGAAAAGGTGCGTAATAAAATTACCTCATGAGAGCGCCCCGTTCTCATGACAGCATTGTGTTATTAGGTCTGTGATTCCTCGCAACATATGAGCTAGTTTCTGCATTCTTGGTGGCTTCGCCATTCTTCTTTAACAAAAAGTAACAAATATTCACTAAGTAATTATATAAGAGAGGCGAATTAGACTGACAAAAGAAATATATATATGACAGATAAAACAGGACATTATATTTGAGAGAAGATGCATGATAAAATAAGAGGTCTGGTAATCATCATCCTTTATATGTTGAGCAGACTCCCAGGGAAAAAGTTAATCAGATTGAAATGGTTCAGATAAGCCAACAATTGTACATAAAGTTAACGTGTCAGGGTGATTTAAATACAATAAACTTACCGAGAAAAAGAGAAAATCTATGATGCAATTTATACATATGCACTGAAAGAAATATACAATTCTCATAAGAATCTAACCTGCAGCTAGTATGCATATGAATTGTTGTGACCCGAAGAAGTACACATGCTCCCATGTAGAGGAGTGCACCTCTGCCTCTTGCACAAGTAAAGGAAGCAATTCCGCAGGGAAAACCATAAGTTGTATACTACAGAGCTTGCAAACATGTTAATGAGACCATAGAGTAAATTCCGAACAAGAAAAGCCACCTGACTTATGTCTTCCAGCTATCAATAATTGGACATGGTGAACACTGTATAAGAACACAAAGAATCACAAAGTGAAAGTTGATACAACCCACAAGAAAAGTCTTATGCTCATCTCCATATGTAAGTTGAATAAGCTAAAAAAGGGCAGACAAAGTAATTCATACTGCTGGTCAATACATAGCCAAAATTGTCAAAAATTTATCAGATTTACCAGAAAGTTATTAATATGGTCACATGAGTTAAATAAGAATAGCACTACAAGTAACCAATAGCAGAAGGAAAATATTAACATCCAGAATCTACACATTGTTCCTGGAAGTCCACTACCTGAAGATTATCATATCAGTAGAATATCTATGACATGAATAAATTAAAATGAGGGATTGCAGATAAGTGCATAGTCCATCGTCTTTTCTCCATAAATTCTACCATCGCCACTTAAAAGCAGTAGGTCATCTAATCGTGATTCCTTCCACCCAGCCATCGTCTATCTGCCGCGCCATCATTTTTGCCGGTCCTTATAATAATATGGATTTCATTTGATATAATAATACAGCTGAATAAATCGCACTTCCACTCGGTTACCTTTGGCATGACGTCCCCGTGACCACCACAATAATTTCCTAAAGCACCCTTCGACCTCCATTCACTTGAAGCTCTGAAAATGACATGCTGCACAAAAAGAAGCACTAAGCAGCAATCAAGGTAAACACACCCATAATCGGATCCGACCTTGAAAACAAATGGTACATGATTCAATAAATAAAGGGAATTTCCATTTCCCCAGCAGGGCAGAAAGATCATGAAGATAGAAAGCCCCAGAGGAATAGATCGCCACAGATCTATCCAAACGGGAGTCGTAAGGATCATGCTCCTTTGCTCACAGTCCCTTTCATTACCTAGCAATCATCTATGCTCTCCTGCCATCCAGTGGATCAAGAACCATAGTGATCGATTGGAGCGAAATATTACAGTCTTACTAATTCAGCCACGACATTCTTTCTCAAGTAGGGGATGTTAGTCCTTCGAATTATCTAGGTGTACAAGCACACCACTTGAAAGTGCGAACCGAGAGAGGGAAGGAGGCACTTACGAATTTGTCGGGAAAACAGAGTGGCGGGGGAATGGTGGCAGCGGCTCCATCCCAATCGCCTCCGCTGCTGCAGGAGGAGGCTTTTCGCTTCCTGTTCGTGCTGCCCTTTGGTCACATCTATCGTGATGATGCGTCCAGAGAGCGGGGGCACAACCACCATCTTGGGCGGCATCACCATCGTTGGAAAAGGAAGGTGTTGACGGTGGGACAGTGGATGGGCAGGACGCGGTGTGATCCAGTCGCAACGTCAGGAATCCGGCCGCCACAGCGGGGACGGGGACACGACCGGGATACAGGAGGCCGAGAAGATCGGGGCGCGACTAGGATTCTGGAGGCAGAGGAGATCGGGCGCGCGGCGGCGGTGACCGGGACGTGGCTGTATCCCTCATGGATGGACCTTTAGCGACGAAACGACGCCACACTGGCACGGTGGTGCGCTCATAGTGCGTGGTGCCCACGGTACTGATCCGCAACGATGCAAAGGGAGAAAGCTGGGGTGTTGTTCCTCGTGGTCGCCGCTGTCGCTGCCATCACGATAAGATTACAGAGGGGTTGCGGCGTGGAAGGCAGTCGGCAGGGTACGGAGCGAAGGGAGTTGCTGTCTATCCGATGGGCCGCTTGGCCTGGCCGCTCACTTACTGGCCCAATCAACAAGAGGAGCCCAAAAAAGTCACGGGAGTAGCTGCCCCATGGACAGCAGGTAAGCTGCGCCACAGACGCATCCGACGGATGTAAACGGCCAGATCAATAAAATGGACGGTTGAAAACCTAAAACGTTGTGAGGGTTCGTTTTAGGCTCGGTTAAATATGTTTGTTAACGTACACTGCCACTCACGTGTCTATCCAGCAGGTTGTCCTTAGCGCCGGTCGCGGAATTCAGTCACGCGGGAAAAGCAGGACAGCTTTGGTGAGCACTGAGCACCACAAGCTTAGTTGCTTAAAATCCTAATATCTGTGGTGCACTCGAGTTGGAGCAATATCCAGATGGATGTAGTGTCCACGTTTAGTCTTCCAGATGGACCAACGTGTCGTACAATCGTTCACAATCAGTCGCTCGTCCAGCCAGCAACGCCTCCTCTGTAGGCATTTAGAGCAACTCCAATGGGCGACTCAAACGGACGTCGTTTTTGTCCGCATTTTATTCGTTTGGGTCGCCCGTCCGCTTTTTTGCGTCC
>NW_025235602.1:0-6002 GCF_018294505.1 Triticum aestivum | reverse complement strand
TTGATGATAGCGATCAAATAAAATCGAACGTGACTCGCTTGCTCGTTGTCCTAATATATTTGAAAGGACACAGTACGTCATTAATAAAACTAGTGATGGTACATAATATAAGTCCACTCCTCGTAACTAAATAGATTAGAAAATTCTGGTCCATGCCATTATCAAAATAAAGTGCGATATTCATAGGCTGCCACTGAACCTTCATGAAATTGGCCTCTCCAACTAACACTTGCAAATATATTAGCTACATGCTACTACACACTGTCTCCGAGAGTTGTTGTCATTTTGCCATTTGTTTTTACTCGCTTCCATGTCTGTGGGACCCACTTCTTCGCCACATGAACCGTACCAAAGAGGAGACACGTTTGACAGTTCCTACCAATATGACGCACACGTCCAAGGGACGACAAACTCATAAGTTTTTAGAGACGAAACACAATCCTCTTAATGAATGTCCCAATAGGTGGAGATATCAACCCTAGGTCTCTTTATCAATGGACTACCATGCCATATGATTCCACACCATCTGTCAAATTACAAATAAGGGCATACGGTATCATACTAAATGTAAGAACTTCTCGCAGCAAATGGTTTCCTTTAACTAGGAGGGTACTGGATGTTACATCTACGTCACAGGAATTTTGCATTTTGAGAAGGGTATCGGTTCCTCAAGACTAATGGGTTACATTGTTGTCCACAATATGCAATCGGTTCAAATTGATGAATTTTTCATTATAATCCATAGGATAAATATTACGTGTGCATAATTTTGTAACCATTTCTGTCTATTAGTCAATGGAATGGCAGTTCAGAGACGTAACTTGATTATGACAGCTTCATAAGAGCTAATACGACTCGCTTGTCCATCGGCCTAATCAATCGGAAAGGATAGAATGCGTTGCAATTGAAGTGAGGGATGGGCATAATGAAAGTGCACTCCTCTCAATGACTTAATTAATTGCGAAAAATTTGGTTTCTGTCATTAGTGGAAAAGGGTCGTTCGAAGGCTGCCTCTGAAATTCATGAAATTGGCCTCTGCAACTAGCAGTTGTGAAGATATTCGCCATATGCTGCTACATGGTTTCTTTGCCAGTTTCGGTCATGCCGGCGTCAGCTTTCGGTGGTTCCTCATTTGTTGGATCTACTACTTCGCCACATCTACCGCACCAAGAAAGGTCAAAGAGCCCACCAGAAAAAGAGAAAGAAAAAATAAAAAAGAGAGAAAAGGAGAGAGGGGCACACTATACTATCCTTTATACACACTTGTACTTCAAAGTAGCACCATGTATTTCAAATATAGAGTTTTCATATTATTCATTTCATATGCTAGTAGGATTTTTTACATTACATAAATTGGCTCGTATATTCCGTCTGCGAGCTTTCTCAAATGCTTGATGTCGTCATGAGTAAGCAAGTTTGATCCGCACCAAGTTAGTAACATTAGGAGAGCTTTCATACACTTATGGTTCTAGTGTATGTGTTTCACGACAATCCATGTAATCCTCATAGTAATACCGATTGTAAGGACCCTCAATTGCTAATGATCAACCGCATTGATGACAGTCGTTCTTATTTTTGTCTTCTTATAAATCCCCAGCATCATTCTATTTGCCATCATAAGTGCTAAGACCGCTTCTTGTAAGTTCATCATTGAACAAAGTGCTAAGTAGTTGAAAAGGTTCATCATAAATATTAATTGTTTGACTGAAACTCTAGGTTGTGTATGATAAAATGTTGAATATGACAAATCCTCGATTGATGGGGGACATGATATGAAATAGGAGTATTGATTGGTATTACATAAAAACATTATTCCTTGAAAATCAATAGTGATTTTTGTTTACACATTTTGATGTTACTTACTTATTATCAAATATAGATTGTCGCTTTGATTAACAAATTCCCTGAGTTCAGACCATGATGAAAATGATTATGTTGTTGATTAAAATATAGAAAGTGCACTCCAACTACTAAATATAGGTTAGTTCCCAAAATAATTTAAAGTTGCATATAAAGCATATGAAGTATTAAATATTGATAGGATATAACAATATATGAATATAGATACGTTGGAGACGTGTCACCCTGTTTTCTCTGGTGTGGATATGAACTTTAGGTCTCAAATTACATGTGATGGCATACATATAATGATCTATCAAATGTCGCCATTTTTATAATGATTCGTACATGTGCTTCCACGAACCCTATATCAATGATGATGATGACCGAGAAACCCTGACCAAATCAACACGTAAATAGAATTGCTTCCCCATATCAAGTCAGGCGAACTAAATGCAATAACTTGTTGCAAGCTAAATTAGTATGTACCAACATTGGAGATTAGATTCTTTTATCACGACGGACGATTTTAGGACGAGTGTATTGATGTTACATCTGCATCACGGGGATTTTGCATTTTGATATGGTTCTTCGTTTCTCGAGCATAATGGATTACCTTGTTATCCACAACAGACGATCCATGTAGACTAATGAATTTGTGGTGATAATTCATTGGATAATTATTTCAATCATCATAGTAAATTTTGGAATACACGCATTCATCCTTGTGTAATTAATCTCCCTCTATTAGCCGACGAAATAGGAGCTAAGCAACATGACTTGATGATAGCGATCAAATAAAATCGAACATGACTCGCTTGCTCGTTGTCCAAATATATTTGAAAGGACAGAGTACGTCATTAATAAAACTAGTGATGGTACATCATAGAAGTCCACTCCTCGCAACTAAATAATTTAGAAAATTCTGGTCCATTCCATTATCAAATTAAAGTGTGATGTTCATAGGCTGCCATTGAACCTTCATGAAATTGGCCTCTCCAACTAACACTTGCAAATATATTAGCTACATGCTACTACACACTGTCTCCGAGAGTTGTTGTCATTTTGCCATTTGTTTTACTCGCTTCCCTGTCTGTGGGACTCACTTCTTCGCCACATGAACCGTACCAACAAGGAGACACGTTTGACAGTTCCTACCAATATGACGCACACGTCCAAGGGACGACAAACTCATAAGTTTTTAGAGACGAAATACAATCCTCTTAATGAATGTCCCAATAGGTGGAGATATCAACCCTAGGTCTCTTTATCAATGGACTACCATGCCATATGATTCCACACCATCTGTGAGATTACACATAAGGGCATACGGTATCATACTAAATGTAAGAACTTTTCACAGCAAATGGTTTCCTTTAACTAGGAGGGTACTGGATGTTATATCTACGTCACAGGAATTTTGCATTTTGAGAAGGGTATCGGTTCCTCAAGACTAATGGGTTACATTGTTTTCCACAATATGCAATCGGTTCAAATTGATGAATTTTTCATTATAATCCATAGGATAAATATTACGTGTGCATAATTTTGTAACCATTTCTGTCGATTAGTCAATGGAATGGCAGTTCAGAGACGTAACTTGATTATGACAGCTTCATAAGAGCTAATACGATTCGATTGTCCATCGGCTTAATCAATCGGAAAGGATAGAATGCGTTGCAATTGAAGTGAGGGATGGGCATAATGAAAGTGCACTCCTCTCAACGACTTAATTAATTACGAAAAATTTGGTTTCTGTCATTAGTGGAAAAGGGTCGTTCGAAGGCTGCCTCTGAAATTTCATGAAATTGGCCTCTACAACTAGCAGTTGTGAAGATATCGCCATATGCTGCTACATGGTTTCTTTGCCAGTTTCGGTCATGCCGGCGTCAGCTTTCGGTGGTTCCTCGTTTGTTGGATCTAATACTTCGCCACATCTACCGCACCAAGAAAGGTCAAAAAGCCCACAGAAAAAGAGAAAGAAAAAAATAAAAAAAGAGAGAAAAGGAGAGAGGAGGCACACTATACTATCCTTTATACACACTTGTACTTCAAAGTAGCACCATGTATTTCAAATATAGACTTTTCATATTATTCATTTCATATGCTAGTAGGATTTTTTACATTACATAAATTGGCTCGTATATTCCGTCGACGAGCTTTCTCAAATGCTTGATGTCGTCATGAGTAAGCAAGTTTGATCCGCACCAAGTTAGTAACATTAGGAGAGCTTTCATACATTTATGGTTCTAGTGTATCTGTTTCACGACAATCCATGTAATCCTCATAGTAATACCGATTGTAAGGACCCTCAATTGCTAATGATCAACCGCATTGATGACAGTCGTTCCTATTTTTGTCTTCTTATAAATCCGCAGGATCATTCTATTTGCCATCATAAGTGCTAAGACCACTTCTTGTAAGTTCATCATTGAACAAAGTGCTAAGTAGTTGAAAAGGTTCATCATAAATATTAATTGTTTGACTGAAACTCTAGGTTGTGTATGATAAAATGTTGAATATGACAAATCCTCGATTGATTGGGGACATGATATGAAATAGGAGTACTGATTGGTATTACATAAAAACATTATTCCTTGAAAATCAATAGTGATTTTTGTTTACACTTTTTTATGTTACTTGCTTATTATCAAATATAGATTGTCGCTTTGATTAAGAAATTCCTTGAGTTCAGACCATGATGAAAATGATTATGTTGTTGATTAAAATATAGAAAGTGCAGTCCAACTACTAAATATAGGTTAGTTCCCAAAATAATTTAAAGTTGCATATAAAGCATATGAAGTATTAAATATTGATAGCATATAACAATATATGAATATAGATACGTTGGAGACGTGTCACCCTGTTCTCTCTGGTGTGGACATGTACTTTAGGTCTCAAATTACATGTGATGGCATACATATAATGATCTATCAAATGTCGCCATTTTTATATTGATTCGTACATGTGCTTCCACAAACCCTATATCAATGATGATGATGACCGAGAAACCCTGACCAAATCAACACGTAAATAGACTTGCTTCCCCGTATCAAGTCAAGCGAACTAAATGCAATAACTTGTTGCAAGCTAAATTAGTATGTACCAACATTGGAGATTATGTTATTTTTCCATGACGGACGATTTTAGGACGAGAGTATTGATGTTACATCTGCATCACGGGGATTTTGCATTTTGATATGGTTCTTCGTTTCTCGCGCATAATGGATTACCTTGTTGTCCACAACAGACGATCCATGTAGAGTAATGAATTTGTGGTGATAATTCATTGGATAATTATTTCAATCATCATAGTAAATTTTGGAATACACGTATTCATCCTTGTGTAATTAATTTCCCTCTATTAGCCGATGAAATGGCAGCTACGCAACATGACTTTATGATAGCGATCAAATAAACTCAAACGTGACTCGCTTGCTCGTTGTTCTAATATATTTGAAAGGACAGAGTACGTCATTAATAAAAATAGTGATGGTACATAATAGAAGTCCACTCCTCGCAACTAAATAGATTAGAAAATTCTGGTCCATGCCATTATCAAATTAAAGTGCGATATTCATAGGCTGCCACTGAAGCTTCATGAAATTGGCCTCTCCAACTAACACTTGCAAATATATTAGCTACATGCTACTACACACTGTCTCCGAGAGTTCTTGTCATTTTGCCATTTGGTTATACTCGCTTCCATGTCTGTGGGACTCACTTCTTCGCCACATGAACCGTACCAACGAGGAGACACGTTTGACAGTTCCTACCAATATGACGCACATGTCCAAGGGACGACAAACTCATACGTTTTTAGAGGCGAAATACAATCCTCTTAATGAATGTCCCAATAGGTGGAGATATCAACCCTAGGTCTCTTTATGAATGGACTACCATGACATATGATTCCACACCATCTGTGAAATTACACATAAGGGCATACGATATCATACTAAATGTAAGAACTTTTCGCAGCAAATGGTTTCCTTTAACTAGAAGGGTACTGGATGTTATATCTACGTCAAAGGAATTTTGCATTTTGAGAAGGGTATCGGTTCCTCAAGACTAATGGGTTACATTGTTGTCCACAATATGCAATCGGTTCAAATTGATGAATTTTTCATTATAATCCATAGGATAAATATTACGTGTGC
>NW_025235601.1:0-6002 GCF_018294505.1 Triticum aestivum | reverse complement strand
TTGATGATAGCGATCAAATAAAATCGAACGTGACTCGCTTGCTCGTTGTCCTAATATATTTGAAAGGACACAGTACGTCATTAATAAAACTAGTGATGGTACATAATATAAGTCCACTCCTCGTAACTAAATAGATTAGAAAATTCTGGTCCATGCCATTATCAAAATAAAGTGCGATATTCATAGGCTGCCACTGAACCTTCATGAAATTGGCCTCTCCAACTAACACTTGCAAATATATTAGCTACATGCTACTACACACTGTCTCCGAGAGTTGTTGTCATTTTGCCATTTGTTTTTACTCGCTTCCATGTCTGTGGGACCCACTTCTTCGCCACATGAACCGTACCAAAGAGGAGACACGTTTGACAGTTCCTACCAATATGACGCACACGTCCAAGGGACGACAAACTCATAAGTTTTTAGAGACGAAACACAATCCTCTTAATGAATGTCCCAATAGGTGGAGATATCAACCCTAGGTCTCTTTATCAATGGACTACCATGCCATATGATTCCACACCATCTGTCAAATTACAAATAAGGGCATACGGTATCATACTAAATGTAAGAACTTCTCGCAGCAAATGGTTTCCTTTAACTAGGAGGGTACTGGATGTTACATCTACGTCACAGGAATTTTGCATTTTGAGAAGGGTATCGGTTCCTCAAGACTAATGGGTTACATTGTTGTCCACAATATGCAATCGGTTCAAATTGATGAATTTTTCATTATAATCCATAGGATAAATATTACGTGTGCATAATTTTGTAACCATTTCTGTCTATTAGTCAATGGAATGGCAGTTCAGAGACGTAACTTGATTATGACAGCTTCATAAGAGCTAATACGACTCGCTTGTCCATCGGCCTAATCAATCGGAAAGGATAGAATGCGTTGCAATTGAAGTGAGGGATGGGCATAATGAAAGTGCACTCCTCTCAATGACTTAATTAATTGCGAAAAATTTGGTTTCTGTCATTAGTGGAAAAGGGTCGTTCGAAGGCTGCCTCTGAAATTCATGAAATTGGCCTCTGCAACTAGCAGTTGTGAAGATATTCGCCATATGCTGCTACATGGTTTCTTTGCCAGTTTCGGTCATGCCGGCGTCAGCTTTCGGTGGTTCCTCATTTGTTGGATCTACTACTTCGCCACATCTACCGCACCAAGAAAGGTCAAAGAGCCCACCAGAAAAAGAGAAAGAAAAAATAAAAAAGAGAGAAAAGGAGAGAGGGGCACACTATACTATCCTTTATACACACTTGTACTTCAAAGTAGCACCATGTATTTCAAATATAGAGTTTTCATATTATTCATTTCATATGCTAGTAGGATTTTTTACATTACATAAATTGGCTCGTATATTCCGTCTGCGAGCTTTCTCAAATGCTTGATGTCGTCATGAGTAAGCAAGTTTGATCCGCACCAAGTTAGTAACATTAGGAGAGCTTTCATACACTTATGGTTCTAGTGTATGTGTTTCACGACAATCCATGTAATCCTCATAGTAATACCGATTGTAAGGACCCTCAATTGCTAATGATCAACCGCATTGATGACAGTCGTTCTTATTTTTGTCTTCTTATAAATCCCCAGCATCATTCTATTTGCCATCATAAGTGCTAAGACCGCTTCTTGTAAGTTCATCATTGAACAAAGTGCTAAGTAGTTGAAAAGGTTCATCATAAATATTAATTGTTTGACTGAAACTCTAGGTTGTGTATGATAAAATGTTGAATATGACAAATCCTCGATTGATGGGGGACATGATATGAAATAGGAGTATTGATTGGTATTACATAAAAACATTATTCCTTGAAAATCAATAGTGATTTTTGTTTACACATTTTGATGTTACTTACTTATTATCAAATATAGATTGTCGCTTTGATTAACAAATTCCCTGAGTTCAGACCATGATGAAAATGATTATGTTGTTGATTAAAATATAGAAAGTGCACTCCAACTACTAAATATAGGTTAGTTCCCAAAATAATTTAAAGTTGCATATAAAGCATATGAAGTATTAAATATTGATAGGATATAACAATATATGAATATAGATACGTTGGAGACGTGTCACCCTGTTTTCTCTGGTGTGGATATGAACTTTAGGTCTCAAATTACATGTGATGGCATACATATAATGATCTATCAAATGTCGCCATTTTTATAATGATTCGTACATGTGCTTCCACGAACCCTATATCAATGATGATGATGACCGAGAAACCCTGACCAAATCAACACGTAAATAGAATTGCTTCCCCATATCAAGTCAGGCGAACTAAATGCAATAACTTGTTGCAAGCTAAATTAGTATGTACCAACATTGGAGATTAGATTCTTTTATCACGACGGACGATTTTAGGACGAGTGTATTGATGTTACATCTGCATCACGGGGATTTTGCATTTTGATATGGTTCTTCGTTTCTCGAGCATAATGGATTACCTTGTTGTCCACAACAGACGATCCATGTAGACTAATGAATTTGTGGTGATAATTCATTGGATAATTATTTCAATCATCATAGTAAATTTTGGAATACACGCATTCATCCTTGTGTAATTAATCTCCCTCTATTAGCCGACGAAATAGCAGCTAAGCAACATGACTTGATGATAGCGATCAAATAAAATCGAACATGACTCGCTTGCTCGTTGTCCAAATATATTTGAAAGGACAGAGTACGTCATTAATAAAACTAGTGATGGTACATCATAGAAGTCCACTCCTCGCAACTAAATAATTTAGAAAATTCTGGTCCATTCCATTATCAAATTAAAGTGTGATGTTCATAGGCTGCCATTGAACCTTCATGAAATTGGCCTCTCCAACTAACACTTGCAAATATATTAGCTACATGCTACTACACACTGTCTCCGAGAGTTGTTGTCATTTTGCCATTTGTTTTACTCGCTTCCCTGTCTGTGGGACTCACTTCTTCGCCACATGAACCGTACCAACAAGGAGACACGTTTGACAGTTCCTACCAATATGACGCACACGTCCAAGGGACGACAAACTCATAAGTTTTTAGAGACGAAATACAATCCTCTTAATGAATGTCCCAATAGGTGGAGATATCAACCCTAGGTCTCTTTATCAATGGACTACCATGCCATATGATTCCACACCATCTGTGAGATTACACATAAGGGCATACGGTATCATACTAAATGTAAGAACTTTTCACAGCAAATGGTTTCCTTTAACTAGGAGGGTACTGGATGTTATATCTACGTCACAGGAATTTTGCATTTTGAGAAGGGTATCGGTTCCTCAAGACTAATGGGTTACATTGTTTTCCACAATATGCAATCGGTTCAAATTGATGAATTTTTCATTATAATCCATAGGATAAATATTACGTGTGCATAATTTTGTAACCATTTCTGTCGATTAGTCAATGGAATGGCAGTTCAGAGACGTAACTTGATTATGACAGCTTCATAAGAGCTAATACGATTCGATTGTCCATCGGCTTAATCAATCGGAAAGGATAGAATGCGTTGCAATTGAAGTGAGGGATGGGCATAATGAAAGTGCACTCCTCTCAACGACTTAATTAATTACGAAAAATTTGGTTTCTGTCATTAGTGGAAAAGGGTCGTTCGAAGGCTGCCTCTGAAATTTCATGAAATTGGCCTCTACAACTAGCAGTTGTGAAGATATCGCCATATGCTGCTACATGGTTTCTTTGCCAGTTTCGGTCATGCCGGCGTCAGCTTTCGGTGGTTCCTCGTTTGTTGGATCTAATACTTCGCCACATCTACCGCACCAAGAAAGGTCAAAAAGCCCACAGAAAAAGAGAAAGAAAAAAATAAAAAAAGAGAGAAAAGGAGAGAGGAGGCACACTATACTATCCTTTATACACACTTGTACTTCAAAGTAGCACCATGTATTTCAAATATAGACTTTTCATATTATTCATTTCATATGCTAGTAGGATTTTTTACATTACATAAATTGGCTCGTATATTCCGTCGACGAGCTTTCTCAAATGCTTGATGTCGTCATGAGTAAGCAAGTTTGATCCGCACCAAGTTAGTAACATTAGGAGAGCTTTCATACATTTATGGTTCTAGTGTATCTGTTTCACGACAATCCATGTAATCCTCATAGTAATACCGATTGTAAGGACCCTCAATTGCTAATGATCAACCGCATTGATGACAGTCGTTCCTATTTTTGTCTTCTTATAAATCCGCAGGATCATTCTATTTGCCATCATAAGTGCTAAGACCACTTCTTGTAAGTTCATCATTGAACAAAGTGCTAAGTAGTTGAAAAGGTTCATCATAAATATTAATTGTTTGACTGAAACTCTAGGTTGTGTATGATAAAATGTTGAATATGACAAATCCTCGATTGATTGGGGACATGATATGAAATAGGAGTACTGATTGGTATTACATAAAAACATTATTCCTTGAAAATCAATAGTGATTTTTGTTTACACTTTTTTATGTTACTTGCTTATTATCAAATATAGATTGTCGCTTTGATTAAGAAATTCCTTGAGTTCAGACCATGATGAAAATGATTATGTTGTTGATTAAAATATAGAAAGTGCAGTCCAACTACTAAATATAGGTTAGTTCCCAAAATAATTTAAAGTTGCATATAAAGCATATGAAGTATTAAATATTGATAGCATATAACAATATATGAATATAGATACGTTGGAGACGTGTCACCCTGTTCTCTCTGGTGTGGACATGTACTTTAGGTCTCAAATTACATGTGATGGCATACATATAATGATCTATCAAATGTCGCCATTTTTATATTGATTCGTACATGTGCTTCCACAAACCCTATATCAATGATGATGATGACCGAGAAACCCTGACCAAATCAACACGTAAATAGACTTGCTTCCCCGTATCAAGTCAAGCGAACTAAATGCAATAACTTGTTGCAAGCTAAATTAGTATGTACCAACATTGGAGATTATGTTATTTTTCCATGACGGACGATTTTAGGACGAGAGTATTGATGTTACATCTGCATCACGGGGATTTTGCATTTTGATATGGTTCTTCGTTTCTCGCGCATAATGGATTACCTTGTTGTCCACAACAGACGATCCATGTAGAGTAATGAATTTGTGGTGATAATTCATTGGATAATTATTTCAATCATCATAGTAAATTTTGGAATACACGTATTCATCCTTGTGTAATTAATTTCCCTCTATTAGCCGATGAAATGGCAGCTACGCAACATGACTTTATGATAGCGATCAAATAAACTCAAACGTGACTCGCTTGCTCGTTGTTCTAATATATTTGAAAGGACAGAGTACGTCATTAATAAAAATAGTGATGGTACATAATAGAAGTCCACTCCTCGCAACTAAATAGATTAGAAAATTCTGGTCCATGCCATTATCAAATTAAAGTGCGATATTCATAGGCTGCCACTGAAGCTTCATGAAATTGGCCTCTCCAACTAACACTTGCAAATATATTAGCTACATGCTACTACACACTGTCTCCGAGAGTTCTTGTCATTTTGCCATTTGGTTATACTCGCTTCCATGTCTGTGGGACTCACTTCTTCGCCACATGAACCGTACCAACGAGGAGACACGTTTGACAGTTCCTACCAATATGACGCACATGTCCAAGGGACGACAAACTCATACGTTTTTAGAGGCGAAATACAATCCTCTTAATGAATGTCCCAATAGGTGGAGATATCAACCCTAGGTCTCTTTATGAATGGACTACCATGACATATGATTCCACACCATCTGTGAAATTACACATAAGGGCATACGATATCATACTAAATGTAAGAACTTTTCGCAGCAAATGGTTTCCTTTAACTAGAAGGGTACTGGATGTTATATCTACGTCAAAGGAATTTTGCATTTTGAGAAGGGTATCGGTTCCTCAAGACTAATGGGTTACATTGTTGTCCACAATATGCAATCGGTTCAAATTGATGAATTTTTCATTATAATCCATAGGATAAATATTACGTGTGC
>NW_025235600.1:4998-6003 GCF_018294505.1 Triticum aestivum | reverse complement strand
TCTTAGCATAACGGAGTCGAGGCGGAAGTCATCGCGGTAGCGACGACGGACGGCGAGACGAGCACGTGACACCACTGCCACCCTGTCTTAGCGTAAGGCGAGTCGAGGCGGACGTCGTCGCGGTAGCGACGACGGACGCCAAGACGAGCACGTGACAACATTCCCACCCTGTCTTAGCATAACGCGAGTCGAGGCGGACGTCGTCACGGTAGCGACGACGGACGCTGAGACGAGCACGTGACACCACTGCCACCCTGTCTTAGCGTAACGCGAGTCAAGGCGGACGTCGTCGCGGTAGCGACGACGGACGCCGAGACGAGCACGTGACACCACGGCCACCCTGTCTTAGCGTAACGCGAGTCAAGGCGGACGTCGTCGCGGTAGCAACGACGGACGCCGAGACGAGCACGTGACACCATTCCCACCCTGTCTTAGCGTAACGCGAGTCGACGGGGATGTCATCGCGGTAGCGACGACGGACGCCGAGACGAGCACGTGACACCACTGCCATCCTGTCTTAGCATAACGCGAGTCGAGGCGGACGTCGTCGCGGTAGCGACGACGGACGCCGAGACGAGCACGTGACACCACGGCCACCTTGTCTTAGCGTAAGGCGAGTCGAGGCGGACGTCGTCGCGGTAGCGACGATGGACGCCGAGACGAGCACGTGACACCATTCCCACCCTGTCTTAGCGTAAGGCGAGTCGAGGCGGACGTCGTCGCAGTAGCGACGACGGACACCGAGACGAGCACGTGACACCATTCCCACCCTGTCTTAGCGTAACGCGAGTCGAGGCGGACGTCGTCGTGGTAGCGACGACGGATGCCGAGACAAGCACGTGACACCATTCCCACCCTGTCTTAGCATAACGCGAGTCAAGGTGGACGTCGTCGCGGTAGCGACGATGGATGCCGAGACGAGCACGTGACACCACTGCCACCCTGTCTTAGCGTAACGCGAGTCGAGGCAGACGTCGTTGCGGTAGCGACGACGGACGCCGAGAC
>NW_025235600.1:2780-3464 GCF_018294505.1 Triticum aestivum | reverse complement strand
GTGCCACCCTATCTTAGCGTAACGCGAGTCGAGGCGGACGTCGTCGTGGTAGCGACGACGGACGACGAGACGAGCACGTGATACCACTGCCACCCTGTCTTAGCGCAACGCGAGACGAGGCGGACGTCGTCGCGGTAGCGACGACAGACGCCGAGACGAGCACATGACACCACTGCCACCCTGTCCTAGCGTAACGCGAGTCGAGGCGGACGTCGTCGCGGTAGCGAGGACGGACGCCGAGACGAGCACGTGACACCACTGCCACCCTGTCTTAGCGTAACGCGAGTCAAGGCGGACGTCATCGCGGTAGCGATGACGGACGCCGAGACGAGCACGTGACACCACTGCCACCCTGTCTTAGCGTAACGTGAGTCGAGGCGGACGTCGTCGCGGTAGCGACGACGGACGCCGAGAGGAGCACGTGACACCACTGCCTCCCTGTCTTACCGTAACGCGAGTCGAGGCGGACGTCGTCACGGTAGCGACGGCGGACGCCGAGACGAGCACGTGACACCACTGCCACCCTGTCTTAGCGTAACGCGAGTCGAGGCGGACATCGTCGCGGTAGCGACGACGGATGCCGAGACGAGCACGTGACACCACTGCCTCCTTGTCTTAGCGTAGCGCGAGTCGAGGCGGACGTCGTCGCGGTAGCGACATCGAACGCCGAGACGAGCACGTGAC
>NW_025235600.1:862-1719 GCF_018294505.1 Triticum aestivum | reverse complement strand
GTAACGCGAGTCGGGGCGGACGTCGTCGCGGTAGCGACGATGGACGCCGAGACGAGCACGTGACACCATTCCCACCCTGTCTTAGTATAACGCGAGTCGAGGCAGACGTCATCGCAGTAGCAACGACAGACGCCGAGACGAGCACGTGACAGCACTGCCACCCTGTCTTAGCGTAACGCGAGTCGAGGCGGACAACGTCGCGGTAGCGACGACGGACGCTGAGACGAGCACGTCACACCACTGCCACCCTGTCTTAGCGTAACGCGATTCGAGGTAGACGTCGTCGCGGTAGCGACAACGGACGTCAAGACGAGCACGTGACACCACTTCCACCCTGTCTTAGCGTAACGCGAGTCGAGGAGGACGTCATCGCGGTAGCGACGACGGACGTCGAGACGAGCACGTGACACCAATGCCACCCAGTCTTAGCGTAACGCGAGTCGAGGCGGACGTCGTCGCGGTAGCGACGACGGACGCTGAGACGAGCACGTGACACCACTCCCACCCTGTCTTAACGTAACGCGAGTCGAGGCGGACGTCGTCGCTGTAGCGATGACGGACGCCGGGACGATCACGTGGCACCACTGCCACCCAGTCTTAGCGTAACGCCAGTCGAGGCGGACGCCGTTGCAGTAGCGATGACGGACGCCGAGACGAGCACGTGACACCACTGCCACCCTCTTTTAGTGTAACGCCAGTCGAGGCGGACGCCGTCGCGGTAGCGACGACGGACGCCGAGACGAGCACGTGACACCACTGCCACCCAGTCTTAGCGTAATGCCAGCTGAGGCGGACGCCGTCGCGGTAGCGACGACGGAAGCCGAGAGGAGCTCATGACACCACTGCCACCCTGTCTT
>NW_025235600.1:0-493 GCF_018294505.1 Triticum aestivum | reverse complement strand
GTAGCGACGACGGACGCCGAGACGAGCACGTGACACCACTGCCACCCTGTCTTAGTGTAACGCGAGTCGAGGCGACATCGTCGCGGTAGCGACGACGGACGCCGAGACAAGCACGTGACACCACTGCCACCCTGTCTTAGGGACGTCTAGACGAGCATGTGACAGCACTGCCTCCCAGTCTTAGAATAACGCGAGTCGAGGCGGATGTCGTCGTGGTAGCGAAGGCGGTCGCCGAGATGAGCACGTGACACCACTGCCACCCTGTCTTAGCGTAACGCGAGTCGAGGCGGACGTCGTCGCGGTAGCGAGGACGGACGCCGAGACGAGAACGTGACACCACTGCCACCTTGTCTAAGCGTAACGCGATTCGAGGCGGACATCGTCGCGGTAGCGACGACGGACGCCGAGACGAGCACGTGACACCACTGCCTCCCTGTCTTAGAATAACGCGAGTCGAGGCGGATGACGTCGCGGTAGCGACGACGGACGCCGA
>NW_025235599.1:5500-6006 GCF_018294505.1 Triticum aestivum | reverse complement strand
AGACGAGTTTCCGTATGAAATCCTGATACTTTGAAAGAGATTGTCCGTTTTGTACATGAAGTGCATCCAGTTTTTGCCGTAACCCTCTCAACTTTCTTGCACATGCTATGTGGACGAAATGATGATACCATGCCAACTTTCAACCTGTTAAGAGTTCATTTGAAAAGCTTTTCAATTTTAGGGTCTTATAGCTCAAAATAATTCGTAAATGCATGAAAAATAACAAATGAAGTCAGAAAGGATTGAAAAATGATGATGTGGCTTTGAATGGTGCATTTTGAACACACAAAAAGTCAGGAGTTCAAATAAGTTTTAAAAAATGAAATATCTTTGTAACAGACGAGTTTCCGTATGAAATCCTGATACTTTGAAAGAGATTGTCCGTTTTGTACATGAAGTGCATCCAGTTTTTGCTGTAACCCTCTCAACTTTCTTGCACATGCAATGTGGACGAAATGATGATACCATGCCAACTTTCAACCTTTTCAGAGTTCATTTGAAATGGT
>NW_025235599.1:3109-3342 GCF_018294505.1 Triticum aestivum | reverse complement strand
AGACGAGTTTCCGTATGAAATCCTGATACTTTGAAAGAGTTTGTCCGTTTTGTACAAGAAGTGCATCCAGTTTTTGCCGTAACCCTCTGAACTTTCTTGCACATGCTATGTGGATGAAATGATGATACCATGCCAACTTTCAACCTTTTTAGAGTTCATTTGAAATGCTTTTCAATTGCATTGTCTTATAGCTCAAAATAATTAGTAAATGCATGAAAAATAACAAATGAAGC
>NW_025235599.1:1055-1582 GCF_018294505.1 Triticum aestivum | reverse complement strand
AAAAATGATGATGTGGCTTTTAATGGTGCATTTTGAACACACAAAAAGTCAGGAGTTCAAATAAGTTTTAAAAAAAGAAATCCCTTTGTAACAGACGAATTTCCGTATGAAATCCTGATACTTTGAACGAGGTTGTCCATTTTGTACAAGAAGTGCATCCAGTTTTTGGCGTAACCCTCTGAACTTTCTTGCACATGCTATGTGGATGAAATGATGATACCATGCCAACTTTCAACCTTTTTAGAGTTCATTTGAAATGCTTTTCAATTTCATTGTCTTATAGCTCAAAATAATTAGTAAATGCATGAAAAATAACAAATGAAGCCAGAAAGGATTGAAAAATGATGATGTGGCTTTGAATGGTGCATTTTGAACACACAAAAAGTCAGGAGTTCAAATAAGTTTTAAAAAATTAAATCCCTTTGTAAGAGACGAGTTTCCGTATGAAATCCTGATACTTTGAAAGAGATTGTCCGTTTTGTACACGAAGTGCATCCAGTTTTTGCCGTAACCCTCTCAACTTTCTT
>NW_025235599.1:0-1023 GCF_018294505.1 Triticum aestivum | reverse complement strand
TCTGAACTTTCTTGCACATGCTATGTGGATGAAATGATGATACCATGCCAACTTTCAACCTTTTTAGAGTTCATTTGAAATGCTTTTCAATTTCATTGTCTTATAGCTCAAAATAATTGGTAAATGCATGAAAAATAACAAATGAAGCCAGAAAGGATTGAAAAATGATGATGTGGCTTTGAATGGTGCATTTTGAACACACAAAAAGTCAGGAGTTCAAATAAGTTTTAAAAAATTAAATCCCTTTGTAAGAGACGAGTTTCCGTATGAAATCCTGAAACTTTGAAAGAGATTTTCCGTTTTGTACACGAAGTGCATCCAGTTTTTGCCGTAACCCTCTCAACTTTCTTGCACATGCTATGTGGATGGAATGATGATACCATGCCAACTTTCAACCTTTTAAGAGTTCATTTGAAATGGTTTTCAATTTTAGGGTCTTATAACTCAAAATAATTAGTAATGCATGAAAAATAACAAATGAAGCGAGAAAGGATTGAAAAATGATGATGTGGCTTTTAATGGTGCATTTTGAACACATAAAAAGTCAGGAGTTCAAATAAGTTTTAAAAAATGAAATCCCTTTGTAACAGACGAGTTACCGTATGAAATCCTGATACTTTGAAAGAGGTTGTCCGTTTTGTACAAGAAGTGCATCCAGTTTTTGCCGTAACCCTCTCAACTTTCTTGCACATGCTATGTGGATGGAATGATGATACCATGCCAACTTTCAACCTTTTCAGAGTTCATTTGAAATGTTTTTCAATTAAAGGGTCTTATAGCTCAAAATAATTAGTAAATGCATGAAAAATAACAAATGAAGCGAGAAAGGATTGAAAAATGATGATGTGGCTTTTAATGGTGCATTTTGAACACACAAAAAGTCAGGAGTTCAAATAAGTTTTAAAAAAAGAAATCCCTTTGTAACAGACGAATTTCCGTATGAAATCCTGATACTTTGAACGAGGTTGTCCATTTTGTACAAGAAGTGCATCCAGTTTTTGGCGTAACCCTCTGAACTTTCTT
>NW_025235598.1:0-6006 GCF_018294505.1 Triticum aestivum | reverse complement strand
TGTAATTTTCAATCAATATCATTTGAACAAGTACATTGCTAGCCCTTGTGCACCTCATGTTGATCCTATGCATCCTACCCTTGATGAGTCTATTGACATGATCTGCAATCTTAGAACTGCCGAACTTATCATTAGAGGATTGCCTAGAAACTTGATTGGATGTTTGCCTACTCTTAAGTGTGCCTACACTATATGGAAATTTCTTAAGGAACACTTTCCAAATTATTCCTTGAAAAATCTTGATGAAATTATCCATAAGTCTATTGCCTTGAGTAAGATGAATTCTAGTGATCCTATGTTTGGTGATTGTTTGTTTGAGCTTACAAACCTTATGCGTGCCAAAGGAGATGTTGGAATTATTAGTGATATTATTTCCGAAGCTATAAAAATTCATAAGCAAGATCATTGTCAAATTCACTCTAACGAATCACCCTCTCTAGGAT
The DNA here is from genome assembly GCF_018294505.1 of Triticum aestivum. Classification (NCBI taxonomy): domain Eukaryota; kingdom Viridiplantae; phylum Streptophyta; class Magnoliopsida; order Poales; family Poaceae; genus Triticum; species Triticum aestivum. Next base: position 5,563 of record NW_025235598.1, on the reverse strand, counting down.
TTGATCCACCACATGACGATGTTGAACATGGATACTATGATGAGGATGATGATAGTGACTTTGATCTTGATGATGCAATGAGACACTTTGGTCTTATGGCAAATCTTCGGGGATATATGGCAGGAGGAAAGGAATGGGTTCTTGACAGTGGATGTACCGATCACATGACCGGAGATAAAGACATGTTTCGTGAGCTTGCTGAAAACGATGGTCCTCGAAAGTATGTCACCTTCGGTGACAACTCAATGGGTAAGGTGGTTGGCCTAGGTAAGGTGGCCATATCACATGATAACTCCATACAAAATGTCATGCTCGTTGAATCTCTTGGCTACAACTTACTTTCAGTATCTAGACTTGCTGATTTCGGTTTCAATGTCCTATTTACTAAAGTAGAATGCCAAGTGTTTCGTAGAGATAATCATAAAATGGTCTTTACCGGTGTACATAGAGGTGATCTATACATTGTTGATTTCACTAAAAAGGCTCAACCTAAAACTTGCTTTATTGCTAAATCCTCAAAAGGTTGGTTATGGCACAAACGACTAGGTCACGTTGGCATGAGAAATCTTGACAATCTTATGAAAGGAAATCATATCATTGGTGTTAACGATGTCATATTTGATAAGGATAGACTTTGCAGCGCTTGTCAGGCAGGTAAACAGGTTGGAGGAAGGCATCCCGTGAAGAACATCATGACCACAAAGAGGCCACTCGAGCTACTTCACATGGATCTTTTTGGTTCCAACTCTTACAAGAGTCTCGGTGGAAATTCTTTTGGTCTTGTTATAGTTGATGATTTTTCAATATTTACGTGGGTGTTCTTTCTCGATGATAAATCGCAGGTCCAAAAGATCTTCAAAAACTTTGCTAGGAAGGCCCAAAATCAATTTTAAGTGAAGATCAAGAAGGTTCACAGTGACAACGAAACGGAGTTCAAGAACGCAAATGTGGACACCTTTCTTGACGAAGAAGGGATTTCACACGAGTTCTCAACTACGTACACACCTCAACAAAATGGAGTTGTTGAGAGGAAGAACCAGACGCTCATCAAAATGGCGAGAACGATTCTTGATGAGTACAAGACACCGAAGCACTTTTGGGCAGAAGCGGTTGAGACAGCTTGTCATGCAACAAATCGCTTGTATCTTCACAAGCTACTCGGCAAGACGGCATACGAGCTCCTCACCGATAACAAACCCCAAGTTGGTTACTTTCGAGTATTTGGCTCAAAGTGCTACATTCTTGATAAGCATCGTCGTTCTAAATTTGCTCCTAAGTCTCATGAAGGTTTCCTACTAGGTTATGGCTCAAACTCTCACACTTACCCTGTCTACAACAATTTCACCCGAAAGGTTGAAGAGACGGTAGATGTGAAGTTTTATGAATCTAACGGCTCGCAAGTAGAGCAATTGCCAATTGATGTAGGAGACAAAGATCCTTCGGAAGCAATCCAAGACTTGTCTATTGGCAAGGTCCATCCAACGGAGGTGAAGGAGAGTACCTCGTCCGTCCAAGTGGAAGCGTCTACTTCACGACAAGATGAACCAAGAGTTGATACGGAAGCATCCACAAGTGGGACACACCAAGATGAAGAAAACGAGGAAGTGCATCAAGATGAACGTCAACAACCTCCTTCTCCACCACGACAAGAGAACGACAACGCCAACAATGAAGAAGGCCAATAAGAAGAACAAGATGAAGAAGAAGTTCAACCAAGAACCAAGCAAAAGCTTTCACGAGTTCGAGCAAGAATTGCTAAAGACCATCCCGTCGAGCAAATCTACAATGATATTCAAACTGGGAGAATCACTCGCTCTAAAACTCGTTTAGCTAACTTTTGTGAAAACTATTCTTTCAGCTCTAGCATTGAACCTATGAAGGTCGAAGAAGCATTGGAAGATCCGGATTGGATAAATGCTATGCACGAAGAGCTACACAACTTTGAGAGAAACCAAGTTTGGACATTGGTTGAGAAGCCCGACAACAACCACAACATCATCGGTACCAAATGGGTGTTTCGCAACAAGCAAGATGAAGATGGACAAGTAGTTCGCAACAAAGCACGTCTCGTCGCCCAAGGCTACACACAAGTCGAAGGTATGGACTATGGTGAGACTTATGCTCCTGTTGCTAGACTTGAGTCCATTCGCATCTTACTTGCCTATGCTAATCACCATGATATCACCTTGTACCAAATGGATATTAAAAGTGCCTTTCTAAATGGTGAAATAGAGGAGGAAGTTTATGTTAAGCAACCTCCCGGCTTTGTCAATCCTAAGAAACCAAATCATCTTTACAAACTTCAAAAAGCCCTTTATGGTCTTAAACAAGCTCCTAGAGCGTGGTATAAATGCTTGACCATGTTCCTTATTGAAAAAGTCTTTGAAATTCAGAAAATTGATTCCACACTTTTTACTAAAAGAGTTAATGGAGAACTATTTGTGTGCCAAATCTATGTTGATGATATTATATTTGGTTCAACTAACCCTCATTTTAGTGAAAAGTTTGTGAAGCTAATGTTGGAGAAGTTTGAGATGTCAATGATGAGTGAACTCAAATTCTTTCTTGGGTTGCAAATCAAGCAAACTAAGGAAGGTACTTTTGTTTCTCAAATGAAGTACACCAAGGACTTATTCAAGAAGTTCAATATGCAAGAATGCAAAGGTATGACTACACCCATGCCTACTAGTGGACATCTTGACTTGACCAAAGATGGTGAACCGGTTGATCAAAAGGTTTATCACTCTATGATTGGTTCATTATTATACCTATGTGCTTCACGTCCCGATATCATGCTAAGTGTGTGCGTGTGTGCACGATATCAAGCTGCTCCTAAAGAATGTCATCTTAAGGCCATGAAAAGGATAGTGAGATACTTAATCCATACACCAAATTTTGGCATTTGGTATCCTAAGAGGGCCTCTTTCGATCTTGTTGGCTACTTCGACTCGGACTATGCCGGAGACAAGGTTGATAGAAAGTCCACTTCGGGTACTTGTCAATTTCTTGGTAGATCTCTTGTGTCTTGGTCCTCCAAGAAACAAAACTCGGTATCCTTATCCACCGCCGAAGCGGAATACATTACCGCTGGTTCATGTTGTGCTCAATTACTTTGGATGACCCAAACTCTTAAAGATTATGGGATATATGTGAAACATGTTCCATTGCTTTGTGACAATGAAAGTGCTATTAAAATTGGTCAGAATCCTGTACAACATTCTCGAACTAAGCATATTGAAGTTCATCATCATTTCATTCAAGATCATGTTGCTAAGGGTGACATTAATCTTAAGCATGTTCGCACCGAAAAGCAATTAGCAGATATATTCACTAAACCTCTTGATGAGAAAGTGTTTTGCAGGTTAAGAGGATAATTGAACATCATTGATGCTTCAAACTTGGAGTAGGAACTCCATTGGATACATGCAAGACATGAGCTTATGACTAATCCTTGATATTTCTCTTATGATGAAAATCTTATGTCTTGGATATATTTGCATCTTGCATGTTATATAACCCATGTAGGTACTTGGTTGAATCAAATTCCATGAGATTATAATCTACTCACATCTTGAGCAATCTCTACATCACCAAGTCTCTACACTATGGTGGTTGAAGACAAGGAAGCACAGAACCATTCAAACATATCCTTTGACAAATTCTATGTTGAGCTTCATGATTGTCATTTTTGGATACACAAGTGCTCTTCCTTGCAAGAACTAACCCATGTAGGTAGATGGACTCAAATTCCAAGTGGTGCTCCCAATTCTTGATGAGCTACGTCAACCTTGAGCAACCCACACAAGTTCAACTACATGTTCAACACCACCAACCAAGGTATGTTATTCCATCTTAGAGAAGCTTTACTCCAAGTCATGATCTAAAGCAACTCGATAAGATGTGAATACATCAAGATGCTTAAACGAAAAATGGCAACCCCATTTTGAGCTTAAACGATGAGTATGACCTATGATCAAGTAATCTCACTTGACTCCTAAGTCAATATACTCTAACATAGGTGACTTTGTCGCCGACCATCTCTAGATGAAGTTCTCTTGTGTTCTTTTCTGTGTTTTTGCATTTGTCTCATGCATATTTGTTTCCCCTTTCAAAAAAAAAACTTTATCTAGATTCCTTTCTGTATGCTCTGCATTTTCTGCATCAAATTCATTGCATATCACTCAGTAAATTCCTTGCAAATCTTTGTGAGATCTTACTAGTCTAGTGAGCTGAGGTGACAAGTGTTTTCTCTGTGATGAACTCGGTTTCACCGATTTGTTGTTTTCGGTCCAGCAGAATCCTTTCGGTACAACCGAAGCATACCACTCGGTGCCACCAATTTCACAACAGGAAAAACAGTTTGCCACTTATTCTGTGTTTCCTCTGATCCAGCTCCACTCAATGAATCTTGTCCTCTACAAGCATCACATTTATATAAATGCTTTGTACTGTGTCTCAAGGATCAAACCCTTCTTGGAAATTGATGTCAAAGGGGGGGAGAGATATCACATGAAAGCTTATCACTTAGAGAGATCACATCAGAGAAAGAGATCTCCAGGGGGAGAGAATACTCAAGTAGAAAGTATTTCTCAAGGATCCCAGATGCTTGGTGATCAAGAGGAGAGATGTCACATGTCTTCTTGAGGGGAAAGACATGTTCATATGTGCTTATTTGCATTAGCTCTGTTCAATTATATCCTTCAGCTCTGATTTTCTATTCCCTACCTTCTCCCAGTATCCCATTCTAGATTTAGGGGGAGAAAGACCTCTAAGGGGAAGAAATCATTTAAATTCATTGCATATCTTTACACTTGGGGACATGTCTAATCCAATGTGGTACTTAGTACTCACTCTCTACATGTCATCCCAGTCTTCGTATTCTTGTGGTTTCTTTTGTTTGCTCTGGCTAGTAGATGTACGTGTGTTATCTAACCTTGTTTACGCAGGTTCATTCCATCCTAAGCCAACTCAAGACTACAAGGTAAGTATATGCATCACAATCATGTGTATGAGGAATTCTTGCTGATGTACATATTGTTTGCAAGAAGGACTCATGGGCACAAAGGTATTCTCTTTAATATTCTTTGCTCTGATGCATATGGCCAAGATACATGTAACACATTGCCTACTCTATCATGGTTATGCTATCACATGCTTCTATATTCCATATTCACATGATTGCATACATGTAGGGGGAGCCTATGCTTGTTATATGTCTTTCCAAAGCTTTACTTGCTATTCTTTATATCTTTATCTAAAGCTTTGATGTATGTTGTCATCAATTACCAAAAATGGGGAGATTGAAAGCACAAGTGCTCCCTAGGTGGTTTTGGTAATTAATGTCAACATATCTCTTGTTGGACTAACACTTTTATCTAGTATGTTTCACATAAGTTCAACAATGGAGTGGCATGGACTAAAGGATGTGGGAACTCCTTCAAGATGCTAAGGACAAAGGATTGGCTCAAGCTTCAAGCTCAAGACTCTTCATTTTACATTTTAGTGATCCAAGATCACATTGAGTCTATAGGAAAAGCCAATACTATCAAGGAGGGATGAGGTG
>NW_025235597.1:4891-6007 GCF_018294505.1 Triticum aestivum | reverse complement strand
GTGCATCCAGTTTTTGCCGTAACCCTCTCTACTTTCTTGCACATGCTATGTGGGTCAAATGATGATACCATGCCAACTTTCAACCTTTTCAGAGTTCATTTGAAATGCTTTCCAATTTCAGGGTCTTATAGCTCAAAATAACCTGTAAATGCATGAAATATTACAAATGAAGTCAGAAAGGGTTGAAAATTGATGATGTCTCTTTGAATGGTGCATTTTGAGCACAGAAAAACTATGGAGTTCAAATAAGTTCAAAAAAATGAAACCCCTTTGTAACAGACGAGTTTCCGTATGAAACACTGATACTTCGAAAGAGATTGTCCGTTTTGTACACGAAGTGCATCCAGTTTTTGCCGTAACCCTCTCTACATTCTTGCACATGCTATGTGGGTCAAATGATGATACCGTGCCAACTTTTAACCTTTTAAGAGTTCATTTGAAATGCTTTTCAATTTCAGGGTCTTATAGCTCAAAATATTCAGTAAATGCATGAAAAATAACAAATGAAGACAGAAAGGGTTGAAAATTGATGATGTGGGTTTGAATGGTGCATTTTGAGCACAGAAAAACTATGGAGTTCAAATAAGTTCCAAAAAATTGAAATCCCTTTGTCACAGACAAGTTTCTGTATGAAACTCTGATACTTCGAAAAAGATTATCCGTTTTGTACGCGATGTGCATCCAGTTTTTGCCGTAACCCTCTCTACTTTCATGGACATGCTATGTGGGTCAAATGATGATACCATGCCAACTTTCAACCTTTTCAGAGTTCATTTGAAATGCTTTTCAATTTCCGGGTCTTATAGCTCAAAATAACCTGTAAATGCATGAAATATTACAAATGAAGTCAGAAAGGGTTGAAAATTGATGATGTGGCTTTGAATGGTGCATTTTGAGCACAGAAAAACTATGGAGTTCAAATAATTTCAAAAAAATGAAACCCCTTTGTAACAGACGAGTTTCCGTATGAAACACTGATACTTCGAAAGAGATTGTCCGTTTTGTACACGAAGTGCATCCAGTTTTTGCCGTAACCCTCTCTACTTTCTTGCACATGCTATGTGGGTCAAATGATGATACCATGCCAACTTTCAACCTTTTCAGAGTTCATTTGAA
>NW_025235597.1:0-2883 GCF_018294505.1 Triticum aestivum | reverse complement strand
AGTAAATGCATGAAAAATAACAAATGAAGTCAGAAAGGGTTGAAAATTGATGATGTGGCTTTGAATGGTGCATTTTGAGCACAGAAAAACTATGGAGTTCAAATAAGTTCAAAAAAATTGAAATCCCTTTGTGACAGACAAGGATCCGTATGAAACCCTGATACTTCGAAAGAGATTGTCCGTTTTGTAGATGAAGTGCATCCAGTTTTTGCCGTAACCCTCTCTACTTTCTTGCACATGCTATGTGGGTCAAATGATGATACCATGCCAAGTTTCAACCTTTTCAGAGTTCATTTGAAATGCTTTTCAATTTCAGGGTCTTATAGCTCAAAATAACCTGTAAATGCATGAAATATTACAAATGAAGTAAGAAAGGGTTGAAAATTGATGATGTGGCTTTGAATGGTGCATTTTGAGCACAGAAAAACTATGGAGTTCAAATAAGTTCAAAAAAATTGAAATCCCTTTGTGACAGACAAGGATCCGTATGAAACCCTGATACTTCGAAAGAGATTGTCCGTTTTGTACACGAAGTGCATCCAGTTTTTGCCGTAACCCTCTCTACTTTCATGGACATGCTATGTGGGTCAAATGATGATACCATGCCAACTTTCAACCTTTTCAGAGTTCATTTGAAATGCTTTTCAATTTCCGGGTCTTATAGCTCAAAATAACCTGTAAATGCATGAAATATTACAAATGAAGTCAGAAAGGGTTGAAAATTGATGATGTGGCTTTGAATGGTGCATTTTGAGCACAGAAAAACTATGGAGTTCAAATAAGTTCAAAAAAATGAAACCCCTTTGTAACAGACGAGTTTCCGTATGAAACACTGATACTTCGAAAGAGATTGTCCGTTTTGTACACGAAGTGCATCCAGTTTTTGCCGTAACCCTCTCTACTTTCTTGCACATGCTATGTGGGTCAAATGATGATACCATGCCAACTTTCAACCTTTTCAGAGTTCATTTGAAATGCTTTCCAATTTCAGGGTCTTATAGCTCAAAATAACCTGTAAATGCATGAAATATTACAAATGAAGTCAGAAAGGGTTGAAAATTGATGATGTCTCTTTGAATGGTGCATTTTGAGCACAGAAAAACTATGGAGTTCAAATAAGTTCAAAAAAATGAAACCCCTTTGTAACAGACGAGTTTCCGTATGAAACACTGATACTTCGAAAGAGATTGTCCGTTTTGTACACGAAGTGCATCCAGTTTTTGCCGTAACCCTCTCTACATTCTTGCACATGCTATGTGGGTCAAATGATGATACCGTGCCAACTTTTAACCTTTTAAGAGTTCATTTGAAATGCTTTCCAATTTCAGGGTCTTATAGCTCAAAATATTCAGTAAATGCATGAAAAATAACAAATGAAGTCAGAAAGGGTTGAAAATTGATGATGTGGGTTTGAATGGTGCATTTTGAGCACAGAAAAACTATGGAGTTCAAATAAGTTCCAAAAAATTGAAATCCCTTTGTCACAGACAAGTTTCTGTATGAAACTCTGATACTTCGAAAAAGATTGTCCGTTTTGTACACGATGTGCATCCAGTTTTTGCCGTAACCCTCTCTACTTTCTTGCACATGCTATGTGGGTCAAATGATGATACCATGCCAACTTTCAACCTTTTCAGAGTTCATTTGAAATGCTTTTCAATTTCAGGGTCTTATAACTCAAAATAACCTGTAAATGCATGAAATATTACAAATGAAGTAAGAAAGGGTTGAAAATTGATGATGTGGCTTTGAATGGTGCATTTTGAGCACAGAAAAACTATGGAGTTCAAATAAGTTCAAAAAAATGAAACCCCTTTGTAACAGGCAAGTTTCCGTATGAAACACTGATACTTCGAAAGAGATTGTCCGTTTTGTACACGAAGTGCATCTAGTTTTTGCCGTAACCCTCTCTACATTCTTGCACATGCTATGTGGGTCAAATGATGATACCGTGCCAACTTTTAACCTTTTAAGAGTTCATTTGAAATGCTTTCCAATTTCAGGGTCTTATAGCTCAAAATAATCAGTAAATGCATGAAAAATAACAAATGAAGTCAGAAAGGGTTGAAAATTGATGATGTGGCTTTGAATGGTGCATTTTGAGCACAGAAAAACTATGGAGTTCAAATAAGTTCAAAAAAATTGAAATCCCTTTGTGACAGACAAGGATCCGTATGAAACCCTGATACTTCGAAAGAGATTGTCCGTTTTGTACACGAAGTGCATCCAGTTTTTGCCGTAACCCTCTCTACTTTCTTGCACATGCTATGTGGGTCAAATGATGATACCATGCCAACTTTCAACCTTTTCAGAGTTCATTTGAAATGCTTTTCAATTTCAGGGTCTTATAGCTCAAAATAACCTGTAAATGCATGAAATATTACAAATGAAGTAAGAAAGGGTTGAAAATTGATGATGTGGCTTTGAATGGTGCATTTTGAGCACAGAAAAACTATGGAGTTCAAATAAGTTCAAAAAAAATGAAACCCCTTTGTAACAAACGAGTTTCCGTATGAAACCCTGATACTTCGAAAGAGATTGTCCGTTTTGTACACGAAGTGCATCCAGTTTTTGCCGTAACCCTCTCTACATTCTTGCACATGCTATGTGGGTCAAATGATGATACCGTGCCAACTTTTAACCTTTTAAGAGTTCATTTGAAATGCTTTCCAATTTCAGGGTCTTATAGCTCAAAATATTCAGTAAATGCATGAAAAATAACAAATGAAGTCAGAAAGGGTTGAAAATTGATGATGTGGGTTTGAATGGTGCATTTTGAGCACAGAAAAACTATGGAGTTCAAATAAGTTCCAAAAAATTGAAATCCCTTTGTCACAGACAAGTTTCTGTATGAAACTCTGATACTTCGAAAAAGATTGTCCG
>NW_025235596.1:0-6008 GCF_018294505.1 Triticum aestivum | reverse complement strand
GAAAGGACAGGTGGCTCCATCCCGGTAGAGGTGGGCCTGGGTTCCCGACGGCCCTCGACTGTTACTTTGTGGCGGAGCGACAGGGCAGGTTGAGACCACCTAGGAGACAGGTGGGCCTGGCCCTGTTCGGCGTTCGCGGATACTTAACACGCTTAACGAGATCTTGGTATTTGATCTGAGTCTGGCTACGAGCCTATACGCACTAACCATCTACGTGGGAGTAGTTATGGGTATCCCGACGTCGTGGTATCAGCCGAAGCACTTCAGACGTCAGCGACGGAGCGGCGCGCGCCGGATTGGAACGTAAGCCTGCTCTTGTATTAAGGGGGCTAGTTCTGCTTCCGGCCGCCCACGCAACGTGCAGGTGTGCTATGGGCGATGGGCCCAGACCCCTGTGCGCTTAGGTTTAGACCGGCGTGTTGACCTCTCTGTTTTGCCTAGGTGGGGCTGCGACGTGTTGATCTTCCGAGGTCGGGCATGACCCAGGAAAGTGTGTCCGGCCAAATGGGATCGAGCGTGTTGGGTTATGTGGTGCACCCCTGCAGGGAAGTTAATCTATTCGAATAGCCGTGATCTTCGGTAACAGGACGACTTGGAGTTGTACCTTGACCTTATGACAACTAGAACCGGATACTTAATAAAACACACCCTTCCAAGTGCCAGATACAACCGGTGGTCGCTCTACCTCAGGGATATGAGGAGGGGATCGCCGGGTAGGATTATGCTATGAGATGTTATTGGGAGATGCTACTTGGAGGACTTCAATCTACTCTCTTATACTTGATGCAAGACGAAGGTGACCAGAAGCGTAGTCTTCGACAAGACTAGCTATCCCCCTCTTATTCTGGCATTCTGCAGTTCAGTCCACTGATATGGCCTCCTTACACATATACCACTGCATATGTAGTGTAGTTCCTTGCTTGCGAGTACTTTGGATGAGTACTCACGGTTGCTTTCTTCCCCCTTTTTCCCCTTTCCTTTCGTTCTGGTTGTCGCAACCAGATGCTGGAGTCCAGGAGCCAGACGCCACCGTCGACGACGACCCCTACTACACCGGAGGTGCCTACTACTACGTGCTGCCCGCTGACGACGACCTGGAGTAGTTAGGAGGATCCCAGGCAGGAGGCCTGCGCCTCTTTTGATCTGTATCCCAGTTTGTGCTAGCCATCTTATGGCAACTTGTTTAACTTATGTCTGTATTCAGATATTGTTGCTTCCGCTGACTCGTCTATGATCGAGCACTTGTATTCGAGCCCTCGCGGCCCCTGGCTTGTATTATGATGCTTGTATGACTTATTTATGTTTTAGAGTTGTGTTGTGATATCTTCCCGTGAGTCCCTGATCTTGATCGTACACATTTGCGTGCATGATTAGTGTACGGTCAAATCGGGGGCGTCACACTGGGCCACCGCGTTCGGTGGGACGGCATTGGGGGCGCCGCACCCGCACCACCACTTCAGCTGGCCGCGACCACCACCGAGGCCGAGCACCCGCTCTTGGAGAACCTTCTGCAGCAGCACGGTGACCTCTTAACCGAGCCGCAGGGGCTTCCGCCCGCCCGGGCGTTTGATCACCGTATACATCTTCTGCCAGGCTCCGCGCCGGTGGCGGTACGTCCTTACTGCTATCCACAAGCTGCAGAAGGACGAGTTGGAGCGACAGTGTGCGCTCATGCTCGCGGCAGGCATCATCAGGCTCTCCACCTCGCCGTTTACCGCGCCAGTGCTTCTCGTCCGCAAGTCGGACGGCACGTGGCATTTCTGCATCGACTACCATGCCCTTAATGTTGTCACACTTAAGGACAAATTCCCTATTCCGGTGGTTGATGAGCTCCTCGATGAGCTACACGGGGCGCACTTCTTCACCAAGCTCGACCTCCGGTCAGGGTACCACCAGGTGCGCATGCACCCGGATGACATCGCCAAGACGGTGTTTCGGACTCACCACGGCCACTTTGAGTTCTTGGTGATGCCCGTTGGCCTCACCAACGCCCCGGTGACCTTCCAGGCTCTGATGAACGACGCCCTACGGCCCTACTTGCGTCAGTTTGTGCTTGTTTTCTTTGATGATATTCTGATCTATAGTGCGTCTTGGGCAGAGCACCTCCAGCACGTCGCCATCGTCTTCAACGAGCTTCAGGCACACCATCTTCATCTTAAGCGCTCGAAGTGCTCGTTCGGGATGCCTTCGGTTGCCTACCTGGGCCACGTCATCTCGGCCGACGGGGTTGCTATGGACGCAGACAAGGTGGCGGCCATCGCCGCCTGGCCGACACCAAATTCTCCGCGGGCTATTCGCGGGTTTCTTGGCCTTGCCGGATACTACCGGAAGTTCATCCGGAAGTTCAGCCTCATCGCTTCACCACTCACGCGTTTGTTGCGCCGCGACGCCTTCGCCTGTGACGAGGAGGCGACGGCAGCATTTAAGGCCCTCAAGGGGGCCCTCACGACGGGGCCCGTTCTTCAAATGCCGGACTTTGACCACCTGTTCGTGGTGGACTATGACGCCTCGGGTGTGGGGTTCGGCGCCGTGCTTCATCAGGGCGATGGTCCTCTCGCATTCTTCAGTCGGCCCTTCGCCCCGCGCCATCTCAAGCTCGCGGCGTATGAGCGGGAGCTCATTGGCTTGGTGCAGGCGGTGCGCCATTGGTGGCCCTATCTGTGGGGCCGGTCTTCCAGATTCGCACGGACCACTACAGCCTCAAGTTCTTGCTGGACCAGAGGCTCTCGACCGTGCCGCAGCACCAGTGGATTAGCAAGCTCTTCGGCTTCGACTTCTCCGTCGAGTACCGCCCGGGTCGTCTTAACACCATGGCCGATACCTTGTCCCGCCGCGACACTGACCTCGACTCCACCACCGGCGACTCGGAGGGGAAGGCGATGTGCATCCGCTCAGGGCCGACTTTCGGCCTCTTCGCTGACATTCGCTGGGCCACGGCGACCGCTGCCGACGCGGTCCTCCTGCAGCAGCAGCTGGCTGCCGGCGACCTGGAGGAGCATTGGCGCTTCGCCGACGACCTGCTCCTCCATCGGCGTCGTGTCTTCGTTCCGGCGCATGATGATCTCCGTCACCAGGTCTTGCTGCTAACCCACTCGGCTGGCCATGAGGGTGTGCAGAAAACCCTCCATCATCTCCGCGCCGACTTCTACATTCCTGGTGATCGCGCCCTGGTCCGTGATTGGGTGCGGTCTTGCATGATGTGCCAGCGCAACAAGACGGAGACGTTACGGCCGACTGGTCTTCTTCAGCCCTTGGACGTGCCATCTCAGGTCTGGGCAGATATCTTCATGGACTTCATCGAGGGCCTTCCCAAGGTGGGAGGCAAATCGGTCATTCTCACGGTGGTCGACCGCTTTTCTAAGTATGCTCACTTCATCGCGCTGGGGCACCCATACACCGCCGCGTCCATGGCCCGTGCCTTCTTCGACGGTATCATCCGTCTGCACGGTTTTCCTTCTTCGATCGTCAGTGATCGCGACACGGTGTTCACGGGCCATGTCTGGCGCGACCTCTTCAGGATGGCGGGAGTCAACCTCCGCTTCAGCATGGCCTTCCACCCCCAGACGGACGGCCAATCTGAGGTGGTTAACAAGGTGATTGCCATGTATTTACGCTGTGTTACAGGTGATCGGCCTCGAGCTTGGGTGGATTGGCTCGCGTGGGCGGAGTACTGCTACAACACCTCCTATCACTCCGCCCTGCGTGCAACACCATTTGAGGTGGTCTACGATCGGCCGCCTCCGGCTATCTTGCCGGTGGACCCGAGGACGGCACGGACGGAGGCCGCGGGCGACCTTATTCGCACCCGTGATGAGATGCTTGCTGAGCTCCGTCAGCGCCTCCTTCAGGCCCAGCAGCTGGGCAAGCATTACTACGACGACCACCATCGCTAGGTGGAGTTCGCGGTGGGTGATTGGGTGTGGCTGCATCTTCTCCATCGCTCTACGCAGTCACTCGACCCGCGCGCGAAGCGCAAGCTCGGTCCTCGCTACGCTGGAGCCTTCACCATCTTGGAGCGCATCGGGCAGGTGGCCTATCGCCTTCAGCTGCCGGCCGGCGCTCGCATCCACGACGTGTTTCATGTGGGGCTGCTCAAGCCTTTTCGTGGAGAGCCGCCGACGGCTCCACCCGCGCTTCCTCCGACCACCAACGGACGTCTTCTTCTGGAGCCCAAGAAGGTGTTGAAGGCGCAGCTCCGTCGCGGGGTGTGGTTCGTCTTGATCCAGTGGGCGGGCCTTCCGGTGGAGGAGGCTACTTGGGAGCCACGTGATGACTTCCGCCACCACTATCCAGACTTTCAGTTCGAGGACAGCTGTTTGTACAAGCGGGGAGAGATGTTATGACCGGTTTAACGTATAACCGGAGGAGGCCCACTGGGCAGTAGTTAGGGGCTTGGCCCACAAGTTATCTTAGGCTATTGTTTCGAGGTTATAAATATTAGTTGTAAAACACCTTTTGGAGATTAAGCAATAAAGATATTTTTTATCCTATTGCCCTGCTCCCAGAGGAGCCGGAACCCTAGCCACCACCAGCCCTAACCTCCGCCGCCCTCCTCCTTCCTCGTGACGGCGCCGACGCGCCGGAGCTCGCGCCCTCGCCCCCAACCTCTGCTGTTCTGCCCCTATAACCTAAGGAGCAGAGCTGGTAGGAACCCTAGTCCTACCAGTAGCAATTACAGGACAATGAAAAACATCTATCACTAGCTTGCAGATTCCTATTTTTGTTTCCATTTCTCTTCCAGCATAACTTGTGAACAGTGCCATGCTTCTTCAGTTGGGCTGGATACTGGCAGAGCACAAGGCATCGTCAGGTTCTCCCCATCATCTCATTGTATTTTGCACAAAATTTTCCTATCTACTTCTCTGCTATGCATTTTTCTTCAGAACTTTTTCATTACAGTTCACACCTTTTTGGCAATCGGAGATCATCTGCCCCTTATTTTGAATTTTTCAAAAAAAAATCGCCTTTGACTGCTTACTAGTGATCTCACAGAATGCTTCCATTGAAAGGCTTGCTGGTGCTGTAGTGCAGCGATGGCTTCCACTATCTATAAGCAGTTACGTGTATTCTTTGGCCACAATCCAAAGCAAATTCTGAAGTGAACTCCAAGAAATCTGATACAGGTTACATGGATTTGGCTTTGGGTGCACTCATTTCTCAGCGCATTATTTAAGCCCGTGTTTTTCTCCTCCTGTTTTCCTACGTTCTCTTCCTTGGGCTCTATACACCAGCTAGCCTATCAGACAGTCCACCTCTTCAAGATGTGTGCCCTATGGCACCTCAGAGTGAAGGGAACCTATTCATGAATGGTTTCCTCTGCAAACACCCTAGCACCATACTGGCTTCCGATTTCAAGACATCGCTTCTCAACCATGCCGGGAAACTAAACAACATGGTCCGGTCATCGACAAATATTATCACGGCTGCCGAGTTCCCTTGGCATGTCGATGGCACGGACCGACACCGGCCCCTACGGGGTAGTGCTTCCCCACTCTCACCCAAGGGCGTCAGAGATGATGTTTGTCCACGGTGGCAACGTGTTGGTCGGTTTCTTCGACACAACTGGTAAGCTGTTTCAGAAGAGACTATGTGAGGGGGATGTGTTCATCTTTCCCCGTGGTCTGGTTCACTTCATCATGAACTATGGTTTCCATCTTGCGACAACGTTCTCCGTGCTCAGCAGTCAGAACCCTGGTGTGGCTGGCATCACCCATGCAATGTTTGCGCCAGATTCAGATGTAGTTGAGGAGCTGATGGCCAGAATGATGAAGTTCGGAGAGATGGAAATCCCTGACAACAAGACTACTGATTTTCCATGGACTTGCTGACTACGGATGATAACTTTCATGTTTCTCTCTGGTTATGTATATAGACGGAATTTCAGTCTAGTGGGTATCTATACTATATGATGTCTATGCGACACGGTGTAGCTGATTAATTTATGTAGGAATCATAAGTATGAGTATCGCGACACACACACTGGAACCAAAACCTATCTGTTTACCTTA
>NW_025235595.1:0-6008 GCF_018294505.1 Triticum aestivum | reverse complement strand
CCTGCTCAAAGTCTTGTGCTGCACCGAATCGAACTCCCAGATATTGAAGTCCTGTTGTTGGCACGGGAGAATCCGGCGGATGAGCATGACCTGGACTACGTTGACAAGCTTGAGCTTCTTGTTCACTACCTTTTGGATGCAGGCTTGGAGTCCGGTCAGCTCCTCCGAATCACCCCATGTCCGGCCACTTTTTTTGTAGGAGGTGAGCCGTATGGGGATGCCATATCTGAATTCGGGGGCCGCAGCCCATTCAGGGTCACGCGGCTCGGTGATGTAGAACCACCCCGATTTCCACCCCTTAATGGTTTCCACGAAGGTGCCCTCGAGCCAAGTAACGTTGGGCATCTTGCCCACCATGGTGCCTCCGCACTCCGCTTGGCTGCCCTTCACAACCTTCGGCTTGACACTGAAGGTCTTGAGCCACAAGCCAAAGTGCAGCCGGATGCAGAGGAAGGCCTCACACACGATGATAAACGCCGAGATGTTGAGGATGAAATTCGGGGCCAGATCATGGAAATCCAGGCCGTAGTAGAACATGAGCCCCCGGACAAAGGGATGGAGTGGGAAGCCCAGTCCGCAGAGGAAATGGGAAAGGAATACTACCCTATCATGGGGCCTGGGGGTGGGGATGAGCTCCCCCTCGTCGGGGAGCCGGTGCACAATGTCGTTGGACAGATATCCAGCGCTGTGCAGCTTCTTGATGTGCCCCTCTGTAATGGAGGAGGCCATCCACTTGCCTCCCGCTCCGGACATAGTTGGAGAAGGTTGAGGTGAGATGTGCGGACTTGGGCGCTGGAGCTCGAGTTCGCGGAGATGGATAAGGAAAGGAGGAAGAAGGCATAGGTAAAAGGGTGGATCTTTATCCCCTTTTATGGGCGGACGAAACCATGCGTCCCCACTGGCCTGATAAAACTCGCTTGTCTCCCAAGCGCCGCAATCAATGGCGCGGTTGGGTTACCCACGTCCGTATTGATGGGAATCCCGGAATAAGGGGAACACGATCTCTGCTTCGACAAGACGTGCCAAGGAAACCGCTTCGCTAAACGCACTGAGGTGGTACAATAAAAACAATTCGAGTAAAGGCTTGGTGGTGGTGTGACATCACGCCACAAAATACGTCAGCAGATTGAACTTGTGTAAATATTATTCTCTCTACGGTGGTATGTGGAATTTATTTTGCAGAGCCGGACACTATCCTAGTGTTCACAATCTTCTATAAATTATTCGGAGAAGGAACCCGCCTTGCAATGCGAAGACAATATGCGCGCCAGACGCGTCGTCATTGAAGCCTGGTTCAGGGGCTACTGAGGGAGTCCTGGACTAGGGGGTGTCCGGATAGCCGAACTATCATCATCGGCCGGACTCCAAGACTATGAAGATACAGGATTGAAGACTTCGTCCTGTGTCCGGATGGGACTTTCCTTGGCGTGGAAGGCAAGCTTGGCGATACGGATATGTAGATCTCCTACCATTGTAACCGACTCTGTGTAACCCTAGCCCTCTCCGGTGTCTAAATAAACGGGATGGTTATGGTCCGTAGGACGAACAACAATCATACCATAGGCTAGCTTCTAGGGTTTAGCCTCCTTGATCTCGTGGTAGATCTACTCTCGTAATACCCACATCATCAATATCAATCAAGCAGGACGTAGGGTTTTACCTCCATCAAGAGGGCCCGAACTTGGGAAAAACATTGTGTCCCTTGTCTCCTGTTACCATCTGCCTAGACGCACAGTTTGGGACCCCCTACCCGAGTTCCGCCGGTTTTGACACCGACACCCACCTACATGATAAGGGTAGCACACGCCCGTTACCTTCCCTATATCGAGGCACCAGTGAGAGGCATGTCAATAGACCCAGTTAGGACCCCCTATAAGGCAAGTGTGGTTGCACTGGGTAGCTCGATTTGGTGGCACCATGACTCAGCCAACAATTGTTCAAGTTCATTATTATCCTGTTAAACTTGAATGCAATAAGCTGAGCCATATTAAAATAACATGATGCAACTACAATGCATGAGCATGATATCAACATAAGCATGGATGTGCAACATCACTTTTGAACATATCAATAGCAATAAATCATATATCCGGCTGAGCATGGCATACTGACTAGCATGAACATCACAAGCATCCACTTCTCAAAAATATAGCATGACCACTAGCATCAACAAGAAATACCATGCAAGAGCATATCAAGCATGTCATAAGAAAGTGATACTAGCAAGAACACATGGTAACCAGATGCATCAAAACATAGCACGAAAGTGAACACAGATCTATAAGCATTATCGAAACAACAATAGCAGTCGCAGATAAACAAACATACAATTATTAAATGTTCAAGTTGAAAACCATGGCTACTGCATGAGTATCATGCAAGTGTGTGTTGTGGATTGCCTAGGGATGAAGAAAGCTCTGGGAAGGAGTGCGGTGAAGCCGCAAAAAAATTCACCGGAAAAGATTCTCTCTCGAAGGGGGCTGATTAGTGGAAAGGGCAATAAGTTCATTTCTAGTATGAACCATAGTGAAAATTATGTGAACAGAACCGGCTCGACGAGACGAAGACGTGGGCATTGGAATCACCTAATTCGGAGCTACGGTAGAAAAGTTACGGCTATTTGTTCGTTAGTAGAAAAACAAATAAAAGAATATGCTTTTCTAATGCTAACGGGTGAACATTCACAAACTAGACGATTCCACCGGCAGCTGAAAAGAGAGAAAACACATTCTCAGAAATACGTCTTCAAAGTAGAGGAAGCGTAAAGTTCACTGAAGATGTAGAGAAGTACGCTTACTCAACTGGAAAGCGTATTTTGAGAAAACCATGTCCACTTATCCTAGTCAGCAGTGGCGGGGCCGGCTCCTTGGTGGATGACGTGTGGGGCCCGCCTCTCTCTCATCCCACCTGGGTCGTCTTCTTCTGCTCTCGATCCCACTTCTGGACAAGGAGACAGAGGAGTCTGGCAGCGACTGCCGATTGCTCCGGCCACCATTTTCGATGCCCAGCCCACCGGTGAGCTCGTGGAAGGGAGCCGTGTCACCAGGAGCACCGCACGATCGCTGAAGAAGGAGGGGGAGACCGGGGTTCCGACCCCCGTCGCAGTCGGCTTCGGGCGATGACGAGCAGAGTGCTTGGGTGAGGGGAAGACGAATGAGAGGGGGGCTCGGCTGCGACTGAATTTAGGCGGAGGATCGGAGCAGCCATTGCGGCAATGGGTCGGCTGTGGTGCTCCTTGAGCTTGTTGGAGCAGCGGAGAAAGTTTCTGGGAGAGTGGGGAGGTCGATGAGATGCTAAGGGGCCACGGGGAGGGGCTTATATAGTCGGGGCAATGCAGGGTGGGTGAGCTCGACCGGGGGACACATCGTCGGAGGCACAGACACGTGGGCGTTGTCAAGCCCAAGATGCGACCCTATCCTAAAGGAACTCAAAGGTCCCACCAAGGATAGAAGCGCATCTTGAAGACGCTTTTGCAAGGTGGATATCATTACATCAACATTACATAATAGATAGGGATACATACATAAGGCATACAATGCCACACGAGTACAATATCATAATACATAAGAGCAACATTCGACTATGGATGAAACACAAACAGAAACTCGAACGACATCCACCCTGCTAGCCCAGGCTGCCGACCTGGAACCTATCCCCTGATCAAAGAAGAAGCAGAAGAAGAACTCCAAAACCAGCAAACATCGCGCTCGCGTCAAGATCATCACATAACCTGTACCTGCAACTATTGTAGTAATCTGTGAGCCACGAGGACTCAGCAATCCCATTACCATGGGTATCAAGACTAACAAAGCTTAAAGGGAAAGGAAGGGGTAAAGTGGTGAGGTTGTAGCAGCGACTAAGCATATATGGTGGCTAACATACGCAAATAAGAGCGAGAAGAGAGCAAGCGGAACGGTCGTGAAGCTAGCAATGATCAAGAAGTGATCCTGAACTCCTACTTACGTCAAACATAACCCAAAACCGTGTTCACTTCCCGGACTCTGCCGAAAAGAGACCATCACGGCTACACACGCGGTTGATGTGTTTTAATTCGGATCTGGTGTCAAGTTATCTACAACCGGACATTAACAAATTCCCATCTGCCACATAACCAAGGGCACGGCTCTCGAGAGTTTATACCCTGCAGGGGTGTCCCAACTTAGCCCATGATAAGCTCTCGCGATCAACGAAGGATATACCTTCTCCCAGGAAGACCCGATCAGACTCGGAATCCCGGTTTACAAGATATTTCGACAATGGTAAAACAAGACCAGCAAAGCCGCCCGATGTGCCGACAAATCCCGATAGGAGCTGCACATATCTCGTTTTCAGGGCACACCAGATGAGACATCCTACGAGTAAAACCAGACCTCGAGTTTCCCCGAGGTGGCCCCGCAGTCTACTCAGTTCGGACCAACACTCCAAGGAGAACTGGCCCGGGGGAGGTTAAAATAAAGATGACCCTCGGGCTCCGGAAACCCAAGGGAAAAAGGGCTAGGTGAGGCAAATGGTAAAACCAAGGTTGGGCCTTGCTGGAGGAGTTTTATTCAAAGCGAACTGTCAAGGGGGTCCCGTAAATCACCCAACCGCGTATGGAACGCAAAATCCAGGAACATAACACCGGTATGAAGGAAACTAGGGAGGCAAGAGTGGAACAAAACACCAGACATAAGTCCGAGTCTTCCACCCTTTACCAAGTATATAGATGCATTAATTAAATAAGAGATATTGTGATATCCCAACAAAATCATGTCCATCATGGAGAAATCTTCAACTTCACCTGCAACTAACTACGCTATAAGAGGGGCTGAGCAAAAGCGGTAACATAGCCAAGCAACGGTTCGCTAGGAAGGGTGAAAAGGTTAGAGGCTGACATGGCAAAATAGGGAGGCTGGAAGAGCAAGCGATAGGTAGCGCAGCAAAGCGATAGAACGAAGCAACTAGCATAGCAATGATAGTAGTGAGATCCAGGGTAACGGTCATCTTGCATGAAATCCCGCAAAGAAGAAGAACGAGTCCATGAAGAAGATGAAGCCACGAAGACGAACCAAGCGTAGACGAACGAATCCTCACGATCGCAACGAAACAGGAACTATCGAGAAGAAGCACAACCGGAAAGAAGCAAACGACATGGTAAACACACAAGCATAAACATGGCATGATGCACAAACAAGTCTGATGCATGTCCGGTTGAAAGAGCATGGCATGGCAAAGTGCAACGAACAACACTACAAATTAAGTGGAGCTCAATATGCAATGAGTTGCATATTGACGAAACACCACATCAATTATTTAGTTCTCTCTCATTTAGGTACACAACAATATTAAATGTTATTAAACATGGCAAGGGGTGAAGCACAAGAAAATTACCTATCGAGGCAAGTTTAAATGAGGTCGGAACAACAAACAACAATTCCGGTAAAATCCCATGTGCATATTTTAGATTTGGTACTGTTCTGCCCTAAAACATATTTTAAGGTTGTTAAACAGGAAAATAAACTGGACCATGTTAAACTAGACATTTTTCCTCCCCATTTACATATAAAGTTTATTTAAAACCGAGCTACAGTTATTTAGTTATGAAATAAATCATTTTAACATGGCATTTGAGCAAATTTAAACAAACAACATTTTAACCATTTTAAACATGGATGAAAGTGGCCAAATATGAAACTAGATGAAATTCTAAGCATTTTACATATATAAATTATTTACATATGATGCATAGTTTGTGAGTTATTAAATGCATGAACAACAGGGGTTTTCTGTAAAACTGATAGTTCTCTGGATAATAGACAAAATCGAAGATGGTAAAAAAACATAATAGGGCCGAATCTACAACAGGTCAAAGGGCTAGCGGGCTGCTGATTGCTCACCATGGGCCAAGGCCCAGTTGGCGCGGGGAGGAGGCAGGCCGAAGCAGGCGAGCTGGCAGCTGGGCTTGGATCGAACGAGGGAAGGGGGTGCGGTCAACGCTCGAAGCAGAGGCAGGGCGTCCTCCTCCTGCT
>NW_025235594.1:0-6008 GCF_018294505.1 Triticum aestivum | reverse complement strand
CATGCACCGTAGAGATCTCTGCCCAAAAGAATATCCAGAGAAATATGAACTTCATGCAACCATTAACAGTCGGATCCTCTTGAATCTTGATCATAACTTTGTATGCATCAACAAAAAACTAGCAGGCTCATAGTGGACCTACAAGTGATGTGAGCAACTGAGGAATCACCCAGCAGGAATGGCACGTCATACGTGCTGTGACAAATTAAACAATCTACTTTCGACAAATGGTACTAGAGAAAAGGAACTATAACAGGACAATCCAATACCTAACCAGATGCAATGGAAACATGAAGAAGAATGAATGGCGATATAAACATTTCACTCACAAGTTGACAATGATGCAATCATTCCATTCAATCAAACAAACAGTGTTCCAAACTCCTCTAACAATCAGGTCAAACTAACAATTGAACAAATCGAGAGGAAGATCTGCCACATGTAATCGTCAGCTACAACAATACTTAGAAACATGACATTGGCTACCTATTTAGTACTTCCTCCGTTCCATATGAAGTGTCGCTGATTTAGTACAGAAGAAAACCACTTGATTATTTTTAAGAAAGAAGAAGACCTCGATAAAAAAGCGAAGGCAATTCTTCAGTTCAGAGATAGATCAATTTGCAACTATTTCGAATTTGTCTTCCTTTAGTGATTTAAAACGACTTATATTTGTTTACAGAGGGAGTACTTCATAATTTAAGCATCAGCATGCTAGCCACTTTAGCTCAAAAGGATATATTCACACAAGTCCAATCAAGAACCAGTCAGAACTTATTGATTATAACTTGTAGGCATCAAAAGGAAAATAGCCATCTCATAGTGGACCTAATTCATAGGCGTTGTGCAGAAAAAAAGAACATGGCTCTGCACGTCAGTACAGGTTTCATTTCTCGAGCATATGTTAAGATTGAACATCACATGAAGCTGTGATTTCTTTAAATGGTTAGCACCTAAAGTGAAATGATAAATATAATTCCAAATGATGCAACACAGAGTCAGAATTATAACACCATGTTTCTATACCTGACCCGATGTTAATGGAACCATGAACATGAATGAACTGCAACAGAAACTAGATTAATAAAAATTAAGTACCAAGCAGACCACTATATAATATAAAGGGGGGAAAGGGATGATCTACCACATTTAATCGTCAGCTATAATAATACTTGGAAACAGAAAACTGATGTATATTGGCTAAATATTTAGAATTAAAAAAACCACAAGATGATCTTCAGTAAATAAGACCTTGATAAGAAAAACCAAGGCAGTTCTTCAGTTCGGAGAAAAACAGAGATATGAGGCAGATCAATTGACAACTACTTCAAATGCTAACCAAAACAACCAAGTAATTAAGTACTAAGAAGAATACTATATAAAGGTGAAAAAGAAGCCCATAACTGAGTTTAACAAAACATAGACATGATCCAGAGTAATCAGCAAACATTTCAAACGCTGATCCAAATGACTTGTAATTTTAGCATCATCACTCACGTCAGCCACTTCAGCCCAAAATGATATTCAAAGAAATATAGCGAGTCATTGAGCCGAAGTCAAATGAAAGGCGAAGCATTGACAACATAACCCTCTAGTGCCAGAAAGAAGGTATGTGGAACTAGAGATTGTTTCAGCCGAAGTTGGGTAGGACAGAGGACTCTGTGACGGAAACTGTCAACCAACTTGCCAGCGATGTCAATCTGATGTAGCGAGCCGTCGTCAAATTTGGCCAGCACCAGCAGATCACCATCCCAATATGTGGTCTCCACTTCCCAGCAACTACCAAGATCTTCAGATTGCGCCATGAGCTCTTCAATGGGAAATTCAACCCTGCCTTTGGAGGCCCAGACTTGGCCTTGATAGTCCCGCATCACCCAGATATCAACAATGGTCTCTTCGTCATTAAGACTGAACATGCCAAGCATGTCACCCATCTCAAACATGCCGACATGGCCAGAAATAATCGGAGAGCGCATCTGCCGGAATGACTCGGTGGTGGTGTCAAATACCATTATGAGGTTGTCTGTGTGCCAATGCAAGCTACCACGGAGAAGGACAGATCCACGGGAATTCATCAATTCCTTGGCGTCAGGGCCCCTTATGTGCCTCGGCGGCTGGGCAGAGCCCAATGTGAAGACATAGGAGCCACTTTGAGCATCAGATTTCAGGTAGAGCAATAGTCGGTACTCGCCGGTAGGGCCGTGTGGGTACATCCCCAAAAGCTTGAAGCCATTAAGCTGGTGGAGGGGAGCATATTGACGAGTGGCCGGGTTGCAGATGGAGAGGCGCCTCTCACCCCTCTTACTATTGGTGCGAAAGACGAGGAGGCCGTCACAACAGGCCACAGGAATGAAGCAGGAGGCGTCGTCAAGTCGCGCGACGGACTGGAGCTTGTCGGCTGCCCGGTGCCGGTTGTCGCAGGTGATGATGTCCATGGACGATAGGTCGTCAGTGTCGCCGTAGAGAAGGGGGAGGGAGGGCTGGCGGGCGTGGTGGGCGAGGAGGAAGTCGCGGTCGGAGGTGGCGCGGCGCCAGGCGGGGCACACGGCGCGGCTGCGGAGGAGGGGTTTTGGTGGGAGGCGGAGGAGGATCTCCCAGATGGCGATCTCGTCGGGGAGGCCAGGGAGGAGAGGCGTCGCTCCTGCTGCTCTTGCGACCTCCGCCATGGGCGCTCTGGACTGGATCAAGGCGAGAGCAGTGGGGGTGGAGTGGGTGCTGGGTGGGAGTCACGGCGACGGAGAGGAGGAGAGGTGGGTAGGTCATCCAATTCCTTCCTCTCGTGTCTATAAACAAACACAGACAGATGCGGATGGGCTGGGCCGTTTCTTATGTGCTTCTCTCCATACAGGCTGATCTATGCAGCTCCGTTCTCTCTGTCTCTCTCACTGGGGCAAAGTATGGGTCCAGTTAATTTTTTCTTTTTAGCCTAAAAAAACTTTAATTTTTCTTTTAGAAATGCAACTTTTTATTGTAAGTTTTATTTTTTTCAATTTTCATTGTAATTTATTTACGATATTTGTGACTGGGAACTAGGTGCTTTATTTTGCAAAAAATTCTTGTATTACTCAACCTCAAGAATTCCGATAATGTCTCTAGGACTTCCTTTGGCCCAGACACAAGCCATACAATCTTCTTTTTCGCTTTTTCAGTTTTATATTCCTATTTTTATCTATTTTCTATTTTTCTTACTTTCTATTTCTTTTCTATTCACATTTCCCCTTTCACTTTGTTGTAGTTAGCTTTCTTGGGTTCCACCGATCTTGGGTAATTTTTTTTGCCGGTTTATGAATTGTTTGAGAAATTAAAAAATTATCACATGTATGTACATATATTTTGAAAAGAATAAATTGATTCTAACACAAAAGACTTTATCATGTTTTTTCGCGGAACAAAAGCGTTTTGCATGAGCTGGATAAACACATATTTTTCCCTAAGTAGGTAACACATTTAATGGGATAGGCCAACGTATTTACAAAATGTTTTTTCATGTCTACATACAGGGCAACTGATGCATGTCTGCGAGAAGCAGATAATGTTATTCTTTTTTTTTAAGTAGGACATAATGTTATTCTGACTGTACACTGAGCATGGCTTGCTATATTTTGTTTTGGCAACTTGTTCCCAACATTTTTCATCTGTTTTTTAACCTAGTAAGTTCCTTCTATTCTCTCCGCTCAATTTTGAATTTTTTTTTTCAAAACCTTTTTCTCCCTAGTATTCCTCCCTTGGGTTTCCTTTCAATGTTTTTCAAATACGCTTCATGTTTTTCCGTCGGTTTCTACTGGTTTCTGAACTGAATTTTAGCCTTTTTAACTTAGCTCGCTCTAGTTTCAGCTACTAAAGTTAGGATATGAACCAAGGAACACTCACCGCTCAGCCAGTCAATCAGTGAGCTCTGGTATAATAAGAACTGCAACCTTGTGCAAAATATCAAAGAAGGATGCTCACGTAATTTCTCCAGAGGAATTGCAACCTTGGGCCGAAAACCATGCAGGTTGGAGGATTTGTGGCCAACATTGAATTACTGGGTTATCTTTGCAAATTAATCCTTGCCAACGATCTTTTAACAAGTACAGGATTCACCAGATTGAAAAACGAATAAGTAGGAAAAACTTTAAACTTGCATTGTCATATCTCATGAGTTCAATGTGATTGAATTTGTGCCGAAGTTTATTAGTTACGACGAAGGAAAATTGAAGTAGTCTTTCCAAGAGTCCGAGTTAATAGAAAACTATGAAATATGGTATGGCATAATCCTTAATGAAAATCCCTACAAATCAAGGGCACATAGAAAAATACATACAAATTCTATCATATAAACTTCTGTTAGAATCTTCCAAATCAAATATGCCCTTAATGTGAAGATCTGGTCGTACTACATGGGCCCCATCGTTTGTTACTATTGATGTTATTATTTGTATCCAAAAGGATACAAAAGCCATGTGCCTCAAGGATGGTGAGCTTTCAAGTGCTCGAAGGTCATGGAGATTCTTCTCCTTTTGATTTTTGCTCCAACTAAACGATTGTAGAGACTAAAATTATCCTTATAATGACTGAGCAAGCAAGCACATGCAGCCATGACAACCCCTTTACATTCCCTGACTTCATGACCAATAGAAACACCGTGAGCTATATATGTCGGAGCACATAGACGTTTCTCAATGATTATTATGCCACTAACCTGACTTCAAATGTAGCTATGTACATACTTACGTAAAAAGGTATAAAAATGTATCTATGCGAGAAGTATGTAGGATTGCGAAGCAGCTGAATAAGTACACATTAGGGTGATAAGACAAGGCATCAATTCTGAATACACGGTCTCCGTGTATGACCCGATTGCGGATGAACCTAGTCGGGGACCCTATGCCCGACTTTTTCTTGGTGTTGTTTGAAATTCTTTCGCACCACAGGAGTTGGTGTTCCTAGTGTGTATCGTGTTCGTGAGTCCTGACTATTTGTACCCCATGCAACACCTGGGGTGTTCGTGTTCGTGAGTCGTGATTGTGCTAACGCTGGTTGGCTTAGCACTGTGGACTGTTCATGAAATGAGTATCGTGGTAAGCTTGCAGAGAAGTTCCATTGTGGTGTGATCTATCTACCTATTATATTACGTTATTAAAACAAGAGGCAAATAATTATATAGTGTGTTCAGATAGGCTACAATATCTACACACAACTAATTCTTACTTTTAATGGCCAAGATTAAAAGATTCATGGGTTATACAAAATAGATTATCAGAGACACATACAAACAATCAACCATCGACGTATGTTTCAATCACCGGGTAGGTGGGCACAGAAAGTAGGAAAAATTGACTATATATATATATATACACACATATATATATATACATATATATATATATATATATATACATATATATATATATATATATATATATATATATATGTATATGTATATATATATATGGACACGTGCAGGAATTGGATGTGATTCCAATACACATACGAGGTAGCTGCTGCAATTCTGGATCCGAAAGTAAAATGGGAAGGTTTCACTCATTAAGAATTGGTTCATTACCCAAACCATAACACCATACAACCAAGAAAAAGGTAAAAATAGTATTCGTCTAGAAACTGTGTTATGTTTGTAAATTAATCCTTGCCAATGATCTTTTAACAAGTTTGATTTTGTTGGATTAAGAAAAAGCAGGAATAGGAAAAACTACTGAATTGCATTGTCATATTCACATGAATCCAATGGTACCGAATTTGTATCAAAGTTTGTTTGATTACACCAAAGGAAAGTCAGAATAATCTTTCCAAAGGTGTTGAGTCAATAGATTTTTTTATGAAATATGGTATCAAAAAACCTTAATGAAAATTCTCATAAGATCTAATACTACAGACCGAAGGACCCATGTAGAAAAATTCAACTGGATTATATCATCCACGTCTTCTATCAAAATCCTTCAAATCAAAGATGCCTCTTACGCTGAAGATATGTAGGTGCTACATTGGCCCCGGCGATTATTACTATTGAC
>NW_025235593.1:0-6009 GCF_018294505.1 Triticum aestivum | reverse complement strand
TCGCGCCGGTGACGTTGGAGATCATGCTGATGCTTCGGTGATGGAGATCATGAGCACAAGATGATGATGGCCATATGATGTCACATATTTTGATTGCATGTGATGTTTATCCTTTATGCATCTTATTTTTCTTAGTACGGCGGTAGCATTATAAGATGATCCCTTACTAAACTTCAAGGTACAAGTGTTCTCCCTGAGTATGCACCGTTGCTATAGTTCTTCGTGCTGAGACACCACGTGATGATCGGGTGTGATAGGCTCTACGTTCACATACAATGGGTGCAAGACAGTTTTGCACACGCAGAATACTTGGTTTAAACTTGACGAGCCTAGCATATGCAGATATGGCCTCAGAACACTGAGACCGAAAGGTCGAGCGTGAATCATATAGTAGATATGATCAACATAGTGATGTTCACCATTGAAAACTACTCCATCTCACGTGATGATCGTACATGGTTTAGTTGATTTGGATCACGTGATCATTTAGATGACTATAGGGATGTCTATCTAAGTGGGAGTTCTTAAGTAATATGATTAATTGAACCTTAATTTATCATGAACTTAGTCCTGATAGTATTTTGCAAATTATGTTGTAGATGAAATAGCTCGTGTTGTTGCTTCCCTATGTTTTTATATGTGTTCCTAGAGAAAACTAAGTTGAAAGATGATAGTAGCAACGATGTGGACTGAGTCCACGATCTGAGGTTTATCCTCATTGCTGCACAGAGGAATTATGTCCTAGATGCACCGCTAGGTGACAAAACTATTGCAAGAGCAGATACAAACGTTATGAACGTTTGGCTAGCTTAATATGATGACTACTTGATAGTTTAGTGCGCCATGCTTTACAGCTTAGAATCGGGACTTCAAAGACGTTTTTAAAGTCATGGACCATATGAGATGTTCCAGGAGTTGAAGTTAATATTTCAAGTAAATAATCGAGTTGAGAGATATGAAGTCGCCAACAAGTTCTATAGCTAAAATATGGAGGAGAATAGCTCAAGCAGTGAGCATGTGCTTAGATTGTCTGGGTACTACAATCGCTTGAATCAAGTGGGAGTTAATCTTCCAGATAAGATAGTGATTGACAGAGTTGTCTAGTCACCATCACCAAGTTACTGGATCTTCGTGATGAACTATAGTATGCAAGGGATGACAAAAACGATTCCCGAGCTGTTCGTGATGCTGAAATTGACGAAGGTAGAAATCAAGAAAGAGCATCAAGTGTTGATTATTGACAAGACCACAAGAAAGGGAACTTCAAGTAAAATGCAAATCAAGTTGTCACTCCCGTGAAGAAGCCCAAAGCTGGACCAAAGCCTGAAAATGAGTGCTTCTACTACAAAGGAAATGGTCACTGGAAACGGAAATGCCCTGAATATTTGGTGGATAAGAAGGATGGCAAAGTGAACAAGGGTATATTTGATATACAGATTATTGATGTGTACCTCACTAGTGTTTATAGTAGCCCCTCAGTATTTGATACTTGTTCGGTTGCTAAGATTAGTAACTCGAAACAGGAGTTACAGAATAAATGGAGACTAGTTGAAGGTGAAGTTACGATGTATGTTGGAAGTGGTTCCAATATTGATATGATTATCATCGCACACTCCCTATACTTTCGAGATTAGTGTTGAACCTAAATAAATGTTATTTGGTGTTTGCGTTGAGCATAAATATGATTAGATCATGTTTATTGCAATACGATTATTCATCTAAGACAGAGAATAAATTGTTATTCTGTTTACATGAGTAAAACCTTCTATGGTCATAAACCCAATGTTGATGGTTTATTGAATCTTGATCGTAGTGATACACATATTCATAATGTTGATGCCAAAAGATGCAAAGTTGATAATGATAGTGCAACAAATTTGTGGCACTGCCGTTTGGGTCATATCGGTGTAAAGCGCATGAAGAAACTCCATAAAGATGGACTTTTGGAGACACTTGATTATGAACCATTTGATGCTTGCGAACCGTGCCTTATGGGCAAGATGACTAAAACTCCGTTCTCTGGAACAATGGAACGAGCTACTGACTTATTGGAAATAATACATACTGATGTATGCGGTTCAATAAGTATTGATGCTCGTGACGGGTATCGTTATTTTCTTACCTTCACAGATGATTTAAGCAGATATGGTTATATCTACTTAATGAAACACAAGTCTGAAACATTTGAAAAGTTCAAAGAATTTCAGAGTGAAGTGGAGAATCATCGTAACAAGAAAATAAAATTTCTAAGATCTGATTGCAGAGGAGAATATTTGAGTTATGAGTTTGTCCTTCATTTAAAACAATGTGGAATAGTTTCACAGCTCACACCACATGGAACACCACAGCGTAATGGTGTGTCCGAACATCGTAACCGTACTTTATTGGATATGGTGCGATCTATGATGTCTCTTACCGGTTTACCACTATTTTTTGGGGGTTATGCATTAGACACAACTGCATTCACTTTAAATAGGGCACCATCAAAATCCGTTGAGACGACGCCTTATGAACTGTGGTTTGGCAAGAAACCAAAGTTGTCGTTTCTTAAAGTTTGGGGCTCCGATGCTTATGTGAAAAAGCTTCAACCTAATAAGCTCGGACCCAAATTGGAGAAATGCATCTTCATAGGATACCCAAAGGAAATTGTTGGGTACACCTTCTATCACAGATCTGAAGGCAAGATCGTTGCTAAGAAATGGATCCTTTCTTGAGAAGGAGTTTCTCTTGAAAGAAGTGAGTGGGAGGAAAGTAGAGCTTGACCAGGTGATTGTACCTTCTCCCGAATTGGAAAGTAGTTCATCACAGAAATCAGTTCCAGTGATTCCTACACCAATTAGTGTGGAAGCTAATGATGATGATCATGAAACTTCAGATCAAGTTACTACAAATCTCGTAGGTCTTTCCAGAGTTCAGTCCGCACCAGAGTGGTACGGTAATCCTATTTTGGAAGTCATGTTAGTAGACCATGATGAATCTATGAACTATGAGGAAGCGATGATGAGCTCAAATTCCGTGAAATGGCTTGAGGCCATGAAATCTGAGATGGGATCCATGTATGAGGACAAAGTGTGGACTTTGGTGGACTTGCCCGTTGATCGGCAAGCCATTAAGAATAAATGTATTTTCAAGAGGAATACGGACGCTGATAGTAGTGTTACTATCTACAAAGCTTGATTTGTCGCAAAAGATTTTCGACAAGTTCAAGGTGTTGACTACAATGAGATTTTCTCAACTACAGCGATGCTTAAATCCGTCCGAATCATGTTAGCAGTTGCCATATTTTATGAAATCTGGCAGATGGATGTCAAAACTGCATGCCTGAATAGATTTCTAGAAGAAGAGTTGTATATGATACAACCAGAAAGTTTTGTCGATCCAAACTGTGCTAACAATGTGTGCAAGCTCTAGCGTTCCATTTATGGACTGGTGCAAGCCTCTATGAGTTGGAATAAACATTTTGATAGTGTGATCAAAGCATTATGGTTTTATACAGACTTTTGGAGAAGCCTGTATTTACAAGAAAGTGAGTGGGAGCTCTGTAGCATTTCTAATATTATATGTGGATGACATATTTGTTGATTGGAAATGATATAGAATTTTTGGATAGCATAAAGGGATACTTGAATAAGAGTTTTTCAAAGAAAGACCTTGGTCAAATTGCTTACATATTGGGCATCAAGATCTATAAAGATAGATCAAGACGCTTGATAAGATTTTTCAATGAGTATATACCTTGACAAGTTTTTGAAAGAGATAAAAATGGATCAGTCAAAGAAGGATTTCTTGTCTGTATTATAAGGTATAAAATTGAGTAAGACTCAAAGCCCGACCACAGCAGAAGATAAAAATTCATTCCCTATGCTTCAGTCATAGGTTCTATAAAGTATGATGTGCTGTGTACCAGACCTATTGTGTACCTTGTCATGAGTTTTTGCAAGGGGGTACAATAGTGATATAAGAGTAGATCACTGGACAACAGTCAAAATTATCTTTAGTGAGGACTAAGGAAATATTTCTCGATTATGGAGGTGATAAAAGAGCTCATCGTAAAGAGTTACGTCGATGTAAGCTTTTACACCGATCCAGATGACTCTAATTCTCAATATGGATACATATTAAAAGTGGGAGTAATTAGCTAGAGTAGCTCCATGCAGAGCATTGTAGACATAGAATATTTGCAAAATACATACGGCTCTGAATGTGACGGACCCGTTGACTAAATTTCTCTCCTGAGCAAAACATGATCACACCATAGTACTCTTAGGTGTTAATCACATAGCGATGTGAACTAGATTATTGACTCTAGTAAACCCTTTGGGTGTTGGTCACATGACGATGTGAACTATGGGTGTTAATCACATACAGATGTAAATATTGGTGTTAAATCACATGGTGATGCGAACTAGATTATTGAATCTAGTGCAAGTGAGAGACTGAAGGAAATATGCCCGAGAGGCAATAATAAAGTTATTATTTATTTCCTTAATTCATGATAAATCTAATTAACTTGGTAATTTCTAGGGAGTCTGTAATTAGTATAGGTATAGATGATGTGATGGACATGACCCATCTGTTAGCTTAGCATCATGATCGTGTCAGTTTCATTGCTACTGCTTTCTTCATGACTTATACAAGTTCCTCAGACTATGAGATTATGCAACTCCCAAATACCGGAGGAACACTTTGTGTCCTACCAAACAACACAACGTAAATGGGTGATTATAAAGGTGCCCTACAGGTGTCTCCGAAGCTGTTTGTTGGGTGTGCATATATCGAGATTAGGATTTGTCACTTCGTGTTTCGGAGAGGTATCTCTGGGCCCTCTTGGTAATACTCATCACTATAAGCCTTGCAAGCATTGTGACTAATAAGTTAGTTGCGGGATGAAGTATTACGGAACGAGTAAAGAGACTTGCCAGTAATGAGATTGAACTAGGTATTGAGATTACGACGATCAAATCTCGGGCAAGTAACATACTGATGACAAAGGGAACAATGTATGTTGTTATGCGGTTTGACAGATAAAGATCTTCGTAAAATATGTAGGAACCAATATGAGCATGCAGATTCCGCTATTGGTTATTGACCGGAGACGTGTCTCGGTCATGTCTACATAGTTCTTGAACCCGTAGGGTCCGCACGCTTACCGTTTGATGACGATTGGTATTATGAGTTTATGTGTTTTGATGTACCGAAGGTAGCTCGGAGTCCCGGATGTGATCACGGACATGACGAGGAGTCTCGAAATGGTCAAGACATAAAGATTATTATATTGGACGGCTATATTCCGACACCGGAAGTGTTCTGGGTGATTTCGAAGAAAACCGGAGTGCCGGAGGGGTTACCAGAACCCCCCGGGGAAGTATTGGGCCTTAGTAGGCCTTAGGGGAGAGAGAGAGGGCAGAAGCCTAGGAGGTGGCAAGCCCCCCAAGGGGAGTCCAAATTGGACTAGGGGAGGGGGGTGCAGCCCCTCTTTCCCTCTCCCTCTCCCTCTCCTTCCTTCCCCCTTCCTCCTCCTAGTTGGACTAGGAAAGGGGGAGTCCTACTCCTACTAGGAGGAGGACTCCTCCCCTCCTTGTCGCGCCCAAGGGACGGCCAGCCTCCCCCCTTGCTCCTTTATATACGGGGGCAGGGGGAACACTAGGACACACAAGTTGACATTGTTTAGCCGTGTGTGGTGCCCCCCTCCACGGTTACACACCTCGGTCATATCGTCGTAGTGCTTAGGCGAAGCCCTGCGCCGGTAACTTCATCATCACCTTCACCATGCCGTCGTGCTGGCGAAACTCTCCCTCGGCCTCAACTGGATCAAGAGTACGAGGGACGTCCCCGAGCTGAACGTGTGCTGAACGCGAAGGTGCCGTACGTTCGGTGCTAAGATCGGTCGGATCGTGAAGACGTACAACTACATCAACCGCGTTGTCATAACGCTTCCGCTTTCGGTCTACGAGGGTACGAGGACACACTCTCCCCTCTCGTTGCTATGCATCACCTAGATAGATCTTG
>NW_025235592.1:0-6011 GCF_018294505.1 Triticum aestivum | reverse complement strand
CCTAGTTCATCTCTTGTATCCAATTCTTGTCTCAAAGTCCGGGATTGGTGCTAGTAGGTTGCTAGTAGTGTTGATTACTCCTTGTAGTTGATGCTAGTTGGTTTAATTGGTGGAAGATTATATGTTCAGATCCTATATGCATATTATTACCCCTCTGATTATGAACATGAATATGCTTTGTGAGTAATTACGTTCGTTCCTGAGGACAAGGGAGAAGTCTTGCTATGAGTAGTCATGTGAATTTGGTATTCGTTTGATATTTTGATAAGATGAATGTTGTCTAGCCTCTAGTGGTGTTATGTGAACATCGACTACATAACACTTCACCATTATTTGGGCCTAGAGGAAGGCATTGGGAAGTAATAAGTAGATGATGGGTTGCTAGAGTGACTGAAGCTTAAACCCTAGTTTATGCGTTGCTTCGTAAGGGGCTAATTTGGATCCATATGTCTCATGCTATGGTTAGGTTTACCTTAATACTTTTGTTGTAGTTGCGGATGCTTGCAATAGAGGTTAATCATGAATGGGATGCTTGTTCAAGTAAGAACATCACCCAAGCACCAGTCCACCCACATATCAAATTATCAAAGTATCGAACGCGAATCATATGAACGTGATGAAAACTAGCTTGACGATATTCCCATGTGTCCTCGGGAGCGCTTTTCCTATTATAAGAGTTTGTTACAGCTTGTCCTTTGCTACGAAAGGATTGGGCCACCTTGCTGCACTTTATTTACTTTTGTTACTTGTTGCTCGTTACAATTTATCCTATCACAAAACTATCTGTTACCACTTATTTCAGTACTTGCAGAGAATACCTTGCTGAAAACCGCTTATCATTTCCTTCTACTCCTCGTTGGGTTCGACACTCTTACTTATCGAAAGGACTACGATAGATCCCCTATACTTGTGGGTCATCAAGACTCTTTTCTGGCGCCGTTGCCGGGGAGTGTACCGCCTTTGGTAAGTGGAATTTGGTAAGGAAAAGTTTATATAGTGTGCTGAAATTTACTGTCACTTGTTACTATGGAAAGTAATTCTCTGAGGGGCTTGTTCGGGGTATCTTCACCCCGTCCAGTAGAGCAAAGAGTTGCTCCTCAACCTACCGAACCTATTGAAAATGAAACTCCTTTTGAATTTCCTGTGGCTATGATGGAAAAACTGCTAGCTAATCCTTTTACAAGAGATGGAACAAAGCATCCTGATGAGCACTTAATATATGTGGATGAAGTTTGTGGATTATTTAAGCTTGCAGGTATACCCAATGATGTTGCTAAGAATAAGGTCTTCCCTTTATCTTTGAAGGGAGATGCATTGATATGGTATAGGCTATGTGATGATATGAGATTCTAGGACTATAAAAGATTGGAGTTGGAATTTCATCAAAAGTATTACCCTATGCATCTTGTTCATCGTGATCAAAATTACATATATAATTTCTGGCCTCGCGAAGGAGAAAGCATCACTCAAGCTTGGGGGAGGCTTAAATCAATGTTATATTCATTCCCCAATCATGAGCTCCCGAGAGAAATAATTATGCAAAGTTTTTATGCTCGGCTTTATAAAAACAATCGCAACATGCTCGATACTTCCTGTGATGGCTCTTTTATGATGAAGACTATTGAATTCAGATGGAATTTATTGGATAGAATTAAACGCAACTCTGAAGATTGGGACCTCGACGAAGGTAAGGAGTCAGGTATGACACCTAAGTTTGATTGTGTTAAATCTTTCATGGATACCGATATTTTCTGTAAGTTTAGCACTAAATATGGACTTGACTCTGAGATAGTAGCTTCTTTCTGTGAATCTTTTGCTACTTATGTTGATCTCCCTAAGGAGAAGTGGTTTAAATATCATCCTCCCATAGAAGTAAAAGTAGCTGCACCTATTAAAGTTGAAGAAAAGACTGTCACTTATAATGATCCTATTGTTCCTACTTCTTATATTGAGAAACCACCTTTCCCTATTAGAATAAAGGATCATGCTAAAGCTTCAACTGTTGTTCGTAAAAGCAATATTAGAACTTATACACCTCCTGAGCAAGTTAAAGTAGAACCTAATATTGCTATAGTTAAAGATCTCTTGTCTGATAATATTGATGGGCATGTTATTCAGTTCGAAGGTGAAACTGCTAGAATTGTCAAACCATGTGGTAAGGATAAACATAGACCTGTAGTAGGCGTGCCTATTATTTCTGTTAAAATAGGAGATCATTGTTATCATGGCTTATGTGATATGGGTGCTAGTGCTAGTGTTATACCTCATGACTTATACAAAGAAATTAAGAATGAAATTGCACCTGCTGAGTTAGAAGATATTGATGTCACAATTAAACTTCCTAATAGAGATACTATTTCACCAATTGGAATTGTTAGAGATTTTGAAGTCTTGTGTGGGAAAACTAAATATCCTGTTGATTTTCTTGTTCTTACTTCTCCGCAAGATAGCTTTTGTCCCATTATATTTGGTAGACCCTTCATGAACACTGTTAATGCTAGGATAGATTGCGAAAAGAATGTTGTTACTATTGGCTTGGATGATATGGTTCATGAGTTTAATTTCTCTAAATTTAGTAAACAACATCGTGAGGAGGAATCACCTATTAAGGATGAAATTATTGGTCTTGCTTCTATTGTCGTACCTCCTAGTGATCCTTTAGAACACTATTTGCTAGACCATGAAAATGATATGTTCATGAATGAAAGAAGGGAAATAGATGAAGTATTCTTTAAACAGGAACCTATTCTGAAACACAATTTGCCTGTTAAAATTTTAGGGGATCCTCCTCCACCCAAGGGTGATCCCGTGTTTGAGCTTAAACCCTTGCCTGATAATCTTAAATATGCTTATCTTGATGAAAAGAAGATATATCCTGTTATTATTAGTGCTAACCTTTCAGAGCATGAAGAAGAAAGATTATTGAAAACTCTAAAGAAGCATCGTGCTGCTATTGGATATACTCTTGATGATCTTAAAGGCATTAGTCCCACTCTATGTCAACATAAAATAAATTTGGAAGCGGACGCCAAACCAGTTCGTGATCCTCAACGACGTCTGAATCCTAAAATGAAAGAAGTAGTAAGAAAAGAAATACTTAAGCTTCTGGAGGCAGGTATAATTTATCTCGTTGCTGATAGTGAGTGGGTAAGTCCTGTCCATTGTGTCCCTAAGAAGGGAGGTATTACTGTTGTTCCTAATGATAAAGATGAATTGATTCCACAAAGAAGTATCACAGGTTATAGGATGGTAATCGATTTCCGCAAATTAAATAAAGCTACTAAGAAAGATCATTACCCCTTACCTTTTATTGATCAAATGCTAGAAAGATTATGCAAACACACACACTATTGCTTTCTAGATGGTTATTCTGGTTTCTCTCAAATACTTGTGTCGGCTAAAGATCAATCAAAGACTACTTTTACATGCCCTTTTGGTACTTTTGCTTATAGACGTATGCCTTTTGGTTTATGTAATGCACCTGCTACCTTTCAAAGATGCATGATGGCTATATTCTCTGACTTTTGTGAAAAGATTTGTGAAGTTTTCATGGAGGACTTTTCCATCTATGGTTCCTCTTTTGATGATTTCTTGAGCAATCTTAATCGAGTTTTGCAGAGATGTGAAGAAACTAATCTTGTCTTGAATTGGGAAAAGTGCCACTTTATGGCTAATGAAGGTATTGTTTTGGGGCATAAAGTTTCTGAAAGAGGTATTGAAGTTGATAAAGCTAAGGTTGATGCTATTGAAAAGATGCCATGTCCCAAGGACATCAAAGGTATAAGAAGTTTCCTTGGTCACGCAGGATTTTACAGGAGGTTCATTAAGGACTTCTCAAAAATTTCTCGGCCTCTGACTAATTTATTGCAAAAAGATATACCATTTGTCTTTGATGATGATTGTGTAGAAGCATTTGAAATACTTAAGAAAGCATTTGTCTCTGCACCTATTGTTCGGCCACCTGATTGGAATTTACCCTTTGAAATTATGTGTGATGCTAGTGATTATGCTGTAGGTGTTGTTCTAGGGCAAAGAGTTGATAAGAAATTAAATGTTATTTGTTATGCTAGTAAGACTCTAGACAATGCTCAAAGAAATTATGCTACTACTGAAAAAGAACTTTTAGCCGTTGTATTTGCTTGTGATAAGTTCAGATCTTATATTGTTGATTCTAAAGTAACTATTCAAACCGATCATGCTGCCATTAAATATCTTATGGAAAAGAAAGATGCTAAACCTAGACTTATTAGATGGGTTCTCTTGCTACAAGAATTTGATTTGCATATTGTTGATAGAAAGGTAGCTGAGAACCCCGTTGCAGACAACTTGTCTAGGTTAGAAAATATTCTTGATGACCCACTACCTATTAATGATGACTTTCCTGATGAGCAATTAAATGTTATAAGTACTACTCGTAGTACTCCATGGTATGCTGATTATGCTAATTATATTGTTGCTAAGTTTATACCACCTAGCTTCACATACCAACAAAAGAAAAAGTTCTTCTATGACTTGAGACATTACTTTTGGGATGACCCACATCTTTATAAAGAAGGAGTAGATGGTGTTATTAGACATTGTGTACCTGAGCATGAACAGGAACAGATCCTACGCAAGTGTCATTCCGAGTCTTATGGAGGACACCACGCTGGAGATAGAACTGCACATAAGGTATTGAAATCTGGTTTTTATTGGCCTACTCTCTTCAAGGATGCCCGTAAGTTTGTCTTGTCATGTGATGGATGTCAAAGAATTGGTAATATTAGTAGACGTCAAGAAATGCCTATGAATTATTCTCTTGTTATTGAACCGTTTGATGTTTGGGGCTTTGATTATATGGGACCCTTTCCTGCCTCTAATGGATACACACATATTCTAGTTGCTGTTGATTATGTTACTAAGTGGGTAGAAGCTATTCCAACTAGTAGTGCTAATCATAACACTTCTATTAAAATGCTTAAAGAAGTTATTTTTCCGAGGTTTGGAGTCCCTAGATATTTAATGACTGATGGTGGTTCACATTTTATTCATGGTGTCTTCCATAAAATGCTTGCTAAATATGATGTTAATCATATAATTGCATCTCCTTAACACCCACAGTCTAGTGGTCAAGTAGAGTTGAGCAATAGAGAGCTCAAATTAATTTTGCAAAAGACTGTTAATAGGTCTAGGAAGAATTGGTCTAAGAAACTTGATGATGCATTATGGGCATATAGAACTGCATATAAAAATCCCATGGGTATGTCTCCGTATAAAATGGTTTATGGAAAAGCATGTCACTTACCTCTCGAACTAGAACATAAGGCATATTGGGCTATTAAAGAGCTCAACTATGATTTTAAACTTGCCGATGAGAAGAGGTTATTTGATATTAGCTCACTTGATGAATGGAGAACCCAAGCTTATGAAAATGCCAAGTTTTTTAAAGAAAAAGTTAAGAGATGGCATGACAAAAGGATACAAAAGCGTGAGTTTAATGTAGGTGATTATGTATTGCTATACAACTCTCATTTAAGATTTTTTGCGGAAAACTTCTCTCTAAATGGGAAAGACCCTACTTTATCGAGGAGGTCTATCGTTCCGGTGCCATAAAAATCAACAACTTCGAAGGCACAAATCCGAACGTGGTAAATGGTCAAAGAATTAAACATTATATCTCAGGTGATCCCATAAATGTTGAAACCAATATTATTGAAACCATAACCCCGGAGGAATACATAAGAGACACTTTCTGGAACGCTTCAGACTCCGAAAAGGAATAAGTATGTGGTACGGTAAGTAAACTGACTCCAAAACAATTTTTAAGGCAATATTTCTCCGTTTTGGAATATTTAGTTAAATAGGAAAATAAGTAGTAGTCCGGGAAGGACACGAGGGCCCCACGAGGGTGGTGGGCGCGCCCTACCCCCTGGGCGCGCCCCCTACCTCGTGAGCGCCTCGTGTGCCTTCCGGACTCCGTTTTCTTGCATGTTACGTATTTTGGTCGGTAAAAATTCATTATATAACCTCCC
>NW_025235591.1:5285-6013 GCF_018294505.1 Triticum aestivum | reverse complement strand
CCGTCGTCGCTACCGCGACGTCGTCCGCCTCGACTCGCGTTATGCTAAGATAGGGTGGGAGTGGTGTCACATCCTCATCTCGGCGTCCGTCGTCGCTACCGCGAGGACGTCCGCCTCGACTCGCGTTACGCTAAGACAAGGTGGCAGTGGTGTCACGTCCTCGTCTCGGCGTCCGTCATCGCTACCGCGACGATGTCCGCCACGACACGCGTTACGCTAAGACAGGGTGGCAGTGGTGTCACGTGCTCATCTCGGCGTCCGTCGTCGCTACCGCGACGATGTCCGCCTCAACTCGCATTACGCTAAGACAGGGTGGCAGTGGTGTCACGTGCTCGTCTCGGCGTCCGTTGTCGCTACCGCGACGACGTACGCCTCGACTCACGTTACGCTAAGACAGGGAGGCAGTGGTGTCACGTGCTCCTCTCGGCGTCCGTCGTCGCTACCGCGACGACGTTCGCCTCGATTCGCGTTACGCTAAGACAGGGTGGCAGTGGTGTCACGTGCTCGTCTCAGCATCCTTCATCTGTACCGCGATGACGTCCGCCTCGACTCGCGTTACGATAAGACAGGGTGACAGTTGTGTCATGTGCTCGTCTTGGCGTTCGTCGTCGCTACCGCGATGACGTCTGCCTCGACTCGCGTTACGCTAAGACATGGTGGCAGTGGTGTCACGTGCTCGTCTCGGCGTCCGTCGTCGCTACCGCGACGACGTCGCCTCGACTCGCGTT
>NW_025235591.1:2355-3740 GCF_018294505.1 Triticum aestivum | reverse complement strand
ACGTCGTCCGCCTCGACTCGCTTAAGCTAAGACACGGTGGCAGTGGTGTCACATGCTCGTCTCGGCGTCCGTCGTCGCTACCGCGACGACGTCCGCCTCGACTCGCGTTATGCTAAGACAGGGTGGCAGTGGTGTCACGTGCTCGTCTCGGCGTCCGTCGTTGCTACCGCGACGTCGTCCGCCTCGACTCGCGTTACGCTAAGACACGGTGGCAGTGGTGTCACATGCTTGTCTCGGCGTCCGTCGTCGCTACCGCGACGACGTCCGCCACGACTCGCGTTACGCTAAGACAGGGTGGTAGTGGTGTCACGTGCTCGTCTTGGCGTCCGTCGTCGCTACCACGACAACGTCCGCCTCGACTCGCGTTACGCTAAGACAGGGTGGCAGTGGTGTCATGTGCTCGTCTCGGCGTCCGTCGTCGCTACCGCGACGTCGTCCGCCTTGACTCGCGTTATGCTAAGACAGGGTGGGAGTGGTGTCACATCCTCATCTCGGCGTCCGTCGTCGCTACCGCGACGACATACGCCTCGACTCGTGTTACGCTAAGACAGGGTGGGAGTGGTGTCACGTGCTCGTCTCTGCGTCCGTCGTCTCTACCGCGACGACGTCCGTCTCGACTCGCATTACGCTAAAACATGTTGGTAGTGGTGTCACATGCTCGTCTCGGCGTCCGTCGTTGCTACCGCGACGACGTCCTCCTCGACTCACGTTACGCTAAGACAGGGTGGCAGTGGTGTCACATGCTCGTCTCGGCGTCCATCGTCGCTACCGCGACGACGTCCGCCTCAACTCGCGCTACGCTAAGACAGGGAGGCAGTGGTGTCACGTGCTCGTCTCAGCGTCCGTCGTGGCTACCGCGACGACATCCACCTCGACTCGCGTTACGCTAAGACAGGGTGGCAGTGGTCTCACGTGCTCGTCAAGGCGTCCGTGGTCGCTACCGCGACGACGTCGCCTCGACTCGCGCTACGCTAAGATAGGGTGGCAGTGGTGTCACGTGCTCGTCTCGGCGTCCGTCGTTGCTACTGCGACGTCATCCGCCTCGACTCGCGTTATGCTAAGACACGGTGGCAGTGGTGTCACATGCTCGTCTCGGCGTCCGTCGTCGCTACCGCGACGACGTCCGCCTCGACTCGCGTTATGCTAAGACAGGGTGGCAGTGGTGTCACGTGCTCGTCTCGGCGTCCTTCGTCTGTACCGCGACGACGTCCGCCTTGACTCGCGTTACGCTAAGACAGGGTGGCAGTGGTGTCACGTGCTTGTCTCGGCGTCCTTCGTCTCTACCGCGACGACGTCCGCCTCGACTCGCGTTACGCTACGATAGGGTGGCAGTGGTGTCACGTCCTCGTCTCGGCGTTCGTCATCGCTACCGCGACGACGTCTGC
>NW_025235591.1:1165-1740 GCF_018294505.1 Triticum aestivum | reverse complement strand
CCTCGACTCGCGTTACGCTAAGACAGGGTGGGAGTGGTGTCACGTGCTCGTCTCGGCATCCGTCGTCGCTACCGCGACGACGTCCGCCTCGACTCGCCTTACACTAAGACAGGGTGGGAAGGGTGTCACGTTCTCGTCTCGGCGTTTGTCGTCGCTACCGCGACGACGTCCGCCTCGACTCGCGTTATGCTAAGAGAGGGTGGCAGTGGTGTCACGTGCTCGTCTCGGCGTCCGTCGTCGCTACCGCGAGGACGTCCGCCTCGACTCGCGTTACGCTAAGAAAGGGTGGCAGTGGTGTCACGTGCTCGTCTCGGCGTCCGTCGTCGCTACCGCGACGACATCCGCCTCGACTCGCGTTACGCTAAGACAGGGTGGCAGTGGTGTCATGTGCTCGTCTCGGCGTCCGTCGTCGCTACCGCGATGACGTCCGCCTCGACTCGCGTTACGCTAAGACAGGGTGGGAATGGTGTCACGTGCTCGTCTCGGCGTCCGTCCTCGATACCGCGAGGACGTCCGCCTCGACTCGCGTTACGCTAAGACAGGGTGGGAGTGGTGTCACGTGCTCGTCTCGGCAT
>NW_025235591.1:0-638 GCF_018294505.1 Triticum aestivum | reverse complement strand
ACGCTAAGAGAGGGTGGGAGTGGTGTCACGTGCTCGTCTCGGTGTCCGTCCTCTCTACCGCGACGACGTCCGTCTCGA
Organism: Triticum aestivum; assembly: GCF_018294505.1. Lineage (NCBI taxonomy): Eukaryota > Viridiplantae > Streptophyta > Magnoliopsida > Poales > Poaceae > Triticum > Triticum aestivum. Next base: position 560 of record NW_025235591.1, on the reverse strand, counting down.
CTCGTGTTACGCTAAGACAGGGTGGCAGTGGTGTCACATGCTCGTCTCGGCGTTGTTTCGTCGCTACCGCGACGACGTCCGCCTCGACTCACGTTATGCTAAGACAGGGTGGCAGTGGTGTCACATGCTCGTCTCGGCGTCCATCGTCGCTACCGTGACGACGTCCGCCTCGACTCACGTTACGCTAAGACAGGGTGGCAGTGGTGTCACATGCTCGTCTCGGCGTCCGTCGTCTCTACCGCGACGACGTCCGCCTCGACTCGCGTTAGTCTAAGACAGGGAGGCAGTGGTGTCACGTGCTCGTCTCGGCGTCCGTCCTCGCTACCTCGACTCGCGTTACGCTAAGACAGGATGGCAGTGGTGTCACGTGCTCGTCTCGGCGTCCGTCGTCGCTACCGCGCCGACGTCTGCCTCGACTCGCGTTACGCTAAGACAGGGTGGCAGTGGTGTCATGTGCTCGGCTCGGCGTCCGTCGTCGCTACCGAGACGACGTCCGCCTAGACTCGCGTTACGCTAAGACAGGGTGGCAGTGGTGTCACGTGCTCGTCTCGGCATCCGGC
>NW_025235590.1:4434-6015 GCF_018294505.1 Triticum aestivum | reverse complement strand
GGCCAAAACTATGAGTGTTGATGAGCGACACGTAAACGCACCCTGTGTTTGTTAATCGTGGAATCACTCCGGGACCCCAAAACTATGAGCAATAGTCCACGAAATGGGCCATAATCGGCCAAAAATGTGAGTGTTAATGACCGACACGTAAATGCACACCGGGGTTCGTTAATCGTGGAAATCACTCAGGGACCCAAAACAGTGAATAATAGTCCACGAAACGGGCCATAATCGGCCAAAACTGTGAGTGTTGATGACCGACACGTAAATGCACCCCGGAGTTCATTAATCGTGGAAATCACTACGACACCCCAAAATGTGAGTAATAGTCCATGAAATGGGCTAGAATTGGCCAAAACTATGAGTGTTGAGCACCGACAAATAAACGCACCCCGGGGTTCATTAGTCGTGAAAATCACTCCGGGACCCCAAAACAGTGAGTAATACTCAATGAAACGGGCCAGAATCGGCCAAAACTATGAGTGTTGATGACCGACACATGAACGCACCCCGGAGTTTGTTAATTGGGGAAATCACTCCAGGACCCCTAAATAGCGAGTAATAGTCCATGAAACGGGCCAGAATCAGCCAAAACTATGAGTGTTGATGACCGACTCGTAAACGCACCCCCGGGGTTCGTTAATCGTGAAATCACTCCGAGAGCCCAAAACTGTGAGTAACAGTCCACGAAACGGGCCAAAATCAGCCAAAACTATGAGTGTTGATGACCGACACGTAAACGCACCTTGGGGTTCAACAACCATGGAAATAGCTTTGGGACCCCAAAACTGTGAGTGTTGATGACCGACACGTAAACGCACCGCGGAGTTCGTTAATCATGGAAATCACTACGGGGCCCCAAAACAATGAGTAACAGTCCATGAAACGGGCAAGAATCGGCCAAAACTGTGAGTGTTGGTGACCGACAGGTAATCGCACCGTGTTGGTCGACAACCACGGAAATCGCTTTGGAACCCCAAAATGGTGAGTAATAGTCCACCAAACAGGCCAGAATCGGCGAAAATTGTGGAAATAGTCCACTAACACGTAAACGCACCTCGGGGTTCGTTAATCGTGGAAATCATTTTGGGACCCCAAAACGGTGAGTAATAGTCCACGAAACAGGCCAGAATCGGCAAAACTATGAGTATTGATGACGGACACGTAAATGCTCCCCGGGGTTCGTTAATCATGGAAATGACTCCCGGACCCGGAAACAATGAGTAATACTCCACGAAACGGTCCCGAATCGACAAAAGCTATGAGTGTTGATGACCGACACGTAAACGCACCTCGGGGTTCATTAACTGTGGAAATCACTCCGGGACCCCAAAATAGTGAGAAATAGTCCACGAAACGGGCCATAATCGGCCGAAACTGTGAGTGTTGATGACTGACACGTAAACGCACCCCGGGGTTCCTTATTTGGGGAAATCACTCTGGGACCCCGAAATAGTGAGTAATAGTCCACGAAACGGGCCATAATCGGCCAAAACTGTGAGTGTTGATGGCCGACAGGTAAACGCACCCCGGGGTTCGTTAATCGTGGAAATCATTCTGGAACCCCAAAACAGTGAGTAA
>NW_025235590.1:3616-4424 GCF_018294505.1 Triticum aestivum | reverse complement strand
CGTGAAATCACTCCGAGAGCCCAAAACTGTGAGTAACAGTCCACGAAACGGGCCAAAATCGGCCAAAACTATGAGTGTTGATGACCGACACGTAAACGCACCTTGGGGTTCAACAACCATGGAAATAGCTTTGGGACCCCAAAACTGTGAGTGTTGATGACCGACACGTAAACGCACCGCGGAGTTCGTTAATCATGGAAATCACTACGGGACCCCAAAACAATGAGTAATAGTCCATGAAACGGGCCAGAATCGGCCAAAACTGTGAGTGTTGGTGACCGACAGGTAATCGCACCGTGTGCTTCGACAACCACGGAAATCGCTTTGGAACCCCAAAATGGTGAGTAATAGTCCACCAAACAGGCCAGAATCGGCGAAAATTATGGAAATTGTCCACTAACACGTAAACGCACCTCGGGGTTCGTTAATCGTGGAAATCATTTTGGGACCCCAAAACGGTGAGTAATAGTCCACAAAACGAGCCATAATCAGCGAAAATAGTGAGTGTTGTTGATCAACACGTAAACGCACCCCGGGGTTCGTTAATCGTGGAAATCACTCCGGGACCGCAAAACAGTGAGCAATAGTCCATGAAACGGGCCAAACTCGGCCAAAACTGTGAGTGTTGATGACCGACACATAAATGCACCCTGGGGTTCTTTAATCGTGGAAATCACTCCGGGACCCCAAAAATTGAGTAATAGTCCATGAAACGGGTAAGATCAGCCAAAACTATGAGTGTTGATGACCGACACGTAAATGCACCCCGGGTTTGTTAATCGTGGAATCAGTCCGGGACCCCAAAACA
>NW_025235590.1:3053-3606 GCF_018294505.1 Triticum aestivum | reverse complement strand
GGCCAAAACTATGAGTATTGATGACCGACACGTAAACGCTCCCCGGGGTTCGTTAATCATGGAAATCACTCCCGGACCCGAAAACAGTGAGTAATACTCCACGAAACGGGCCAGAATCGGCAAAAACTATGAGTGTTGATGACCGACACGTAAACGCACCTCGGGGTTCATTAACTGTGGAAATCACTCCGGGACCCCAAAATAGTGAGAAATAGTCCACGAAACGGGCCATAATCGGCCGAAACTGTGAGTGTTGATGACTGACACGTAAACGCACCCCGGGGTTCCTTATTTGGGGAAATCACTCTGGGACCCTGAAATAGTGAGTAATAGTCCACGAAATGGGCCATAATCGGCCAAAACTGTGAGTGTTGATGGCCGATAGGTAAACGCACCCCGGGGTTCGTTAATCGTGGAAATCATTCTGGAACCCCAAAACAGTGAGTAATAGTCCATGAAACGGGCTAAAATCGGCCAAAACTATGAGTGTTGAAGAACGACGTAAACGCACCCCGGGTTTGTTAATCATGGAATCACTCCGGGACCCCAAAAC
>NW_025235590.1:2411-3043 GCF_018294505.1 Triticum aestivum | reverse complement strand
GACACATAAATGCATCCTGGGGTTCTTTAATCGTGGAAATCACTCCGGGACCCCAAAAATTGAGTAATAGTCCATGAAACGGGTAAGATCAGCCAAAACTATGAGTGTTGATGACCGACACGTAAACGCACCCCGGGTTTGTTAATCGTGGAATCAGTCCGGGACCCCAAAACAGTGAGTAATAGTCCATGAAATGGGCCATAATTGGCCAAAATTGTGAGTGTTGTTGACCGACATGTAAATGCACATCGGGGTTCGTTAATCCTGGAAATCACTCAGGGACCCCAAAACAGTGAGTAATAGTCCAGGAAACGGACAGAAATCGGTCAGAACTGTGAGTGTTGATGACCGACACGTAAACGCACCCTAGGGTTCGTTAATTGTGGAAATCACTCCAGGACCGCAAAACAGTGAGTAATATTCCACGAAACAGGCCAGAATCGGCCAAAACTATGAGTATTGATGACCGACACGTAAACGCTCCCCGGGGTTCGTTAATCATGGAAATCACTCCCGGACCCGAAAACAGTGAGTAATACTCCACGAAACGGGCCAGAATCGGCAAAAACTATGAGTGTTGATGACCGACACGTAAACGCACCTCGGGGTTCATTAACTGTGGAAATCACTCC
>NW_025235590.1:0-1396 GCF_018294505.1 Triticum aestivum | reverse complement strand
TAAATGCACACCAGGGTTCGTTAATCGTGGAAATCACTCAGGGACCCAAAACAGTGAATAATACTCCACGAAACGGGCCATAATCGGCCAAAACTGTGAGTGTTGATGACCGACACGTAAATGCACCCCGGAGTTCATTAATCGTGGAAATCACTACGACACCCCAAAATTGTGAGTAATAGTCCATGAAATGGGCTAGAATTGGCCAAAACTATGAGTGTTGAGCACCGACACATAAACGCACCCCGGGGTTCGTTAGTCATGAAAATCACTCCGGGACCCCAAAACAGTGAGTAATACTCAATGAAACCGGCCAGAATCGGCCAAAACTATGAGTGTTGATGACCGACACATGAACGCACCCCGGAGTTTGTTAATTGGGGAAATCACTCCAGGACCCCTAAATAGCGAGTAATAGTCCATGAAACGGGCCAGAATCAGCCAAAACTATGAGTGTTGATGACCGACTCATGAACGCACCCCGGGGTTCGTTAATCGTGAAATCACTCCGAGAGCCCAAAACTGTGAGTAACAGTCCACGAAACGGGCCAAAATCAGCCAAAACTATGAGTGTTGATGACCGACACGTAAACGCACCTTGGGGTTCAACAACCATGGAAATAGCTTTGGGACCCCAAAACTGTGAGTGTTGATGACCGACACGTAAACGCACTGCGGAGTTCGTTAATCATGGAAATCACTACGGGACCCCAAAACAATGAGTAATAGTCCATGAAACGGGCCAGAATCGGCCAAAACTGTGAGTGTTGGTGACCGACAGGTAATCACACCGTGTGCTTCGACAACCACGGAAATCGCTTTGGAACCCCAAAATGGTGAGTAATAGTCCACCAAACAGGCCAGAATCGGCGAAAATTGTGGAAATTGTCCACTAACACGTAAACGCACCTCGGGGTTCGTTAATCGTGGAAATCATTTTGGGACCCCAAAACGGTGAGTAATAGTCCACAAAACGAGCCATAATCAGCGAAAATAGTGAGTGTTGTTGATCAACACGTAAACGCACCCCGGGGTTTGTTAATCGTGGAAATCACTCCGGGACTCGAAAACAGTGAGTAATACCCCATGAAACGGGCCAGAATCAGCCAAAACTGTGAGTGTTGATGACAGACACATAAACGCAGCCCAGGGTACGTTAATCGTGGAAATCACTCCGGGACCGCAAAACAGTGAGCAATAGTCCATGAAACGGGCCAAACTCGGCCAAAACTGTGAGTGTTGATGACCGACACATAAATGCATCCTGGGGTTCTTTAATCGTGGAAATCACTCCGGGACCCCAAAAATTGAGTAATAGTCCATGAAACGGGTAAGATCAGCCAAAACTATGAGTGTTGATGACCGACACGTAAACGCACCCCGGGTTTGTTAATCG
>NW_025235589.1:0-6016 GCF_018294505.1 Triticum aestivum | reverse complement strand
AAATGGTTCAAATTCAAAAATTCAAATCAAAACCCAACTGAAACCAGAAGAGAAAAGAGGGCAAAAACCAGGCTATCACAAACCTCCCCCACTTTGTATGAATCTCGTCCTCGCGATTCTGTTGCTCAAGAAAACAATTATGGATAATTTTCCTTTAGAAATTCTTCGTGCTCCCAGGTTGCTTCTGTCGCTCTATGATGCTCCCACTGGACCTTGTAAAATTTTCTCGTCTTGCTCCGAGTGACACTTTCTATCTCATCCAAAATTCTTAACGGTCTCTCTTGATATGTTAAATCCTTAGCCAATTCTATTTCTGTCATAGTAGTCGTTTTCTCGGGAGGTGATATGCATCGTCTCAACTGGGAGACATGAAACACGTTGTGCACTTCTGACAATTTTGGCGGCAACTCTAACTGATGTGCAACAATACCCAGTCTGGACATAACTGAGAATGGACCAATAAACCTGGGTGCCAATTTTCCGCGAGGCTGAAACCTTTTTACTACCTTCATAGGAGTGACTCTGAGGTACACTTGTTCTCCGGGCTCGAAACAGACCTGTCGGTGCTTTGCATCATAATAGCTCTTTTGTCGGGATTTAGCCAGTCACAGACAGTCTTTGAGCTTCCATCATGAGGTCTGTTCTGAAGAGACGGCTATCCCCAGTTTGAGACCAATTTAGCGGGGTGCGGCACTTACGTCCATACAAAGCCTCATATGGTGACACTTTTAAACTGGCCTGGAAACTTTTGTTGTAGGAGAATTCAACATACAGTAGACAGTATTCCCACTTAGGCCCTTGGGCCAAGGCACAGGCTCGTAGCATATCTTGAAGTATTTGGTTTACCCGTTCAGTCTGCCCATCGGTCCGAGGATGGTAGGCGGTACTATATTTCAGTGCTGTTCCGAAAGCTTGATGGAGACGGGACCAGAAAGCGGAGGTAAATAGGGACCCCCGGTCAGAAGTGATCGTTCGAGGAACGCCATGTGAACTGACTATTCTGGACACATATAATTGTGTGAGTTGATCAGCACGGTATGTGGTTTTGATGGGAATGAAATGTGCTACCTTGGTTAACATATCCACTATGACCCATATTGCGTCATTTCCTCGCTAAGTTTTTGGCAGTCCAGTGATAAAATCCATGCAAATGTCATCGCACTTCTATTGTGGAACAAGCAACGGTCGGAGGAGTCCGGCTGGTTTCTGGTGATCTGCCTTTACTCTGTTGCATATGTCATAGCAGGCCACAAAATATGCTATGTCCTTCTTCATTCCATCCCACCATAATATTTGGCGAAAGTCTTCATACATTTTAGTACCTCCGAGGTGGATAGAATACGAGGATTCTGGTGCTTCGGATAGTATTTTCTTCCTTAAACCTGCTTGACTTGGTACACAAATCCTCCCCAGAACCGTAGTGTACCGAGATGGTCCTTGAAAAAAATCCGAGGTCTGTCCTTCTAGCATGTGCTTGACATATTTTTGTAAGACCGGATCATCTGGCTGGGCCTTGCGAATCTCATCCTCGAGGGTAGGAGTAATTTTCATAATATTAGCAAGGCCAGCTTCAACAATGACCAGGTTGAGCTGAGCAATTTCTTCTTGGAGTTCGGAAGGCATGTTTGTCGGTATGGCATTTAAACTGACGGGCTTTCTACTTAGTGCGTCGACCACCACTTTGGCCTTACCCGGGTGGTACTTTATTCCAATGTCATAGTCCTTGACTAACTACAACCATCTACGTTGTCGGAGATTCAAATCTGGCTGGGTGAATATATACTTGAGGCTTTTGTGATCGGTAAATATTTGGCACCTTTTTCCAATGAGATAGTGCCTCCAGATTTTAGAGCATGTACCGCCGCGCCCTGTTCCAGATCATGAGTAGGATAGTTCCCTTCATGGGGACACAGCTGACAAGAGGCATAAGCTACTACCTTGCCATCTTGCATAAGTACGCATCCAAGACCCTGTCTGGAAGCATTACAGTATACTTCAAAGTTGCGGTAGATGTCTGGAAGTGTCAACATAGGGGCTGAGGTCAATCTAATTTTCAACTCATTGAAACTTTTTTCACAATCCTCGGTCCATTAAAATTTCTTATCCTTTTTGAGAAGCTCTGTCATTGGCTTGGCAATTTTAGAGAAACCTTCAATGAACTGGCTATAGTATCCGGCTACTCCAAGGAAACTCTGGATTTCAGACATGGTTGTGGGTGCCAACCAATCAAGCACGTCTTTTACTTTGCTTGGATCCATGGCTATACATTCCGCGGATAGTATGTGCCCAAGGAATCCAACTTGCTTGAGCCAAAACTCACACTTACTGAACTTGGCGTACAATTGATTGTCATGGAGTCTTTGTAAGACCGCTCGGAGGTGTCCTTTGTGTTCCTTTACACTTACTAAGTATATGAGAATATCATCGATAAAAACCACCACAAATTTATCAAGGAAATCCATGAATACTTTATTCATCATGTGCATGAAGAAAGCAGGGGCATTGGTGAGGCTGAAGGAAATAACAGTATATTTATAAAGACCGTACCGAGTAGTGAATGCGGTCTTAGGAATATCTTCCTTTTTAATTTTGGAGAATACTTTGGCCCCACTTAGTTGATCAAATAAGTCATCAATCCTGGGTAGTGGATATTTGTTTTTGATGGTGACATCATTCAGTTGACGGTAATCTACACACATTCGGAGACTTCCATATTTCTTATCCAGGAATATAGCAGGTGATCCCCATGGTGAGGAACTGGGACGGATATAACCTTTTTGGAACATCTCATCAAGTTGTTTCTTTAGATCCACTAATTCTGATGACGGCATTCGATAATACTTCTTGTATAATGGTGCGGTCCCGGGCACAAGATCGATTGTAAACTTGAGCTTGCGGTCTGGTGGCATGCCTGGCAGCTCTTCAGGGAATACATTAGGAAATTCACTAACAACCAGAATTAATTCCAACTCAGCCGCAGCAGCAAAAACAATTTCTTTCTATGGTACGCTCCCGCGGGCATGGAATTTTGTAGCTTGCCCTTCTGGACTGGTCAAGGTGACTTCTCGGGTTGCACAATTAATACATACTTGGTATTGTGTCAACCTAACAGACTTGATAACTATCAAGGAAGCAAGAAGGTGGACTCTGTTGATATTTATTTCCAGATCACGGCAGACCAGATTGCTTCTGAGCAAAGATCCCGGGGATTGTACCAGCATATTCTTGCTCAAATCGAACAAGGAAAATTGTTTTGGGCAACAAAACTCTAGGAAATAAAAGAGTGGGAAGCCCCAGAGTCAAATAAAATTACGGCAGGTATGCTATTAACTGAAAACATACCAATGATGACTTCGGGGTTCTCTTGGGCTTCGTCTGTGGAGAGGGCGTGGATGTGGACGGTGATGTTTTCCTGGATAGGATATGCCCCAATATAATTGACTTGCGGCCTGAATGAAGGATTATTCCTGCCGCCCTTGGGACACTATCTGGCGTAATGTCCGATTTGCCCAAAACTGAAACAGGAATTGTTGCGCTGGCATTCTTCTCGCACCGGGTTGGTTACGACATTCTTGACTTGCGTAGGGGCCTTGTTGATATTTTGCTGCCAATTGGGCTTGTACTCTACTTGCGGTTGCTGCCAGATACGAGCCTTTTGCATAGGCTGAACCTCCTTGCTTGGTTCAAACTTGCGCTTGTGATCACTATTTGATGTCTTGTTGTCGTGTATCATTTCATGCTCCCTCTCAGCAATGAGGGCCTTGTTTACCATAGTTTGGAAATCGGTGAAATCAAACATACTGATGGTGCATCGAAGATGTTGGTTTAGTCATCCAAGAAAATGGTTAATCTTCCTTTCTTCGGTGGCCACATTGTAAAGAGAATAGAGGGCCAAATGATTGAACTTATTCAATTATTCACTCACAGACTGACTCCCTTGGAGGAGCGCGCGGAATTCACGCTGCTTGACCTTCATAACTCCAGCAGGAATATGATATTTACGGAACTGATCCTTGAATTTTTCCCATGTGATTTCTTCATCGGCAGGCCACAGAGCTTTTTCATTTTCCCACCATATTGCAGCAGCTCCCTCCAGATAATGAGTTGCAAATGGGACTTTGTCATTTGTATCAGTACGGGAAATCTCAAGTTTCTTCTCAATCATTCGCTACCAGTCGTCTGCATCCCATGGATCAATAACCTGACTGAAATTGGGAGGGTTAGTTCTCTGAAAGTCTGACAGTTTGGAGGGATGACCATTCTGATTTCCATTATGTCCAACCATAGCTTGCAAACTTCTCAACATTTCAAGCAGATCATGATTTCGCCTTTCTTCAAACATACGGAGAATTTGCTCGGTGGAGGGTGGATTTGGCGGTGGAGGCAATGGTGGAAGGTACGGCTCAGGGGAGTGTCCTGCCTGTCGTGCGGAACAATGAATAGGGGTAGCCTCACGAGCTTCACTACTAGTGCCTACCCGTGTCATCCTATTGTTTTTTCCCAAGACAACACGATCAAGATGAGCAACATCCAAGAAGAAACACAGCGGGGAAAAGCCAGCAACAAAAATCCGAAAGAAAGCGAAAGTCTGAAGGAAACCCATCGAATAAGAGAAAGTCCAACATAATTATACATAGACCCGTACATAAATGACATAACAAGTTCAACTACTCTCATACATCGAATGGAACATCATGACTCGTACGACTACATCCGTACATCAACCTGATAACTGCAAATACTCGAGCGCTCTTATGCTCTGCTGGTGCTGCACTGTCCTCTCCTGAAGCGGACTCGGATCCTGAACTGACTGTGTTAACCGCGACCTCTGGGTTAAATGTAACACGACGATGCTGACTCGAGGGCTCTCCCTAAGGAGCAGGTGCAGGATGAGGCTGAAGCATCCAGGCTATAGGGGTGGCAAGAAGGGAAACCCACTCAGCAGGAGCACTAAGAGGGTTCATAGTCGAGGTGCCCGGGCTACTCGAGGAGCAACTGGTGAAACTGGTGAGCTAGAACTTGAAGGAAGATAAGGAGTGAATCCCGTAGACGATGGAGTAGTGACAGCTCTAGTAGCGGTAGCAACACGGGCATGAGTCAGCTCTCGAGCCAGCTCGTGCATCAGCAGGTAGCTAGTAGTAATGTATCGAGAAAGGTGGCTAGCAGTACTATCGGAATCCGGATTAATGGTAGGAAAACGAACACGACCATTGTCGTGCAGGGAGGGATATTAGTAGAAACTTGGGTGGTTCTGCATCCAGACCTCGTTATAGCGTAGCTCGACGAGGACCTCAAATGCAGCAAACTGGACAGCCTGAGAAGCGGTAGAAGCGTGACCGCTCCTGGAAGTGCGAGTGTAAGAGGTGGAAGATGAACTAGTACGCAGAGTAACCACGACGTGATACTCATACACTCAATCTGACAGACGCTCCTGGTACACACAATAGACTGGGTCGTCCCCGTGAGGGTACAGTCGATGCCACACATTGCAAAGGAGATGTGGCAACGTGTACGTCATCAGCTGCAACTAGCACGGATACAACACCGGAGCCATCTACACTCACATCCATTAGTAGGTTAGAAGTAAAATAACCAAGTGCATGCAAAACAACCTGCTAAAAAATATTGTCATCACTCAACTTTTATGCTAACTAATGTCCAATAAACGGCGGGAGTCTAGTGTGTCCTACAGTTAGCGCGGCTCTGATACCAAGCGTTGTGGCACCCTGGCTTAGAGCAATTGGTTTACCTTGCATTGCTAGCCGAGAGACCATGTCTTCTAGCAACACACAACATCTTGGCATAGAATACAACCGCTTTATTGATATTCGTGGAACATAGTTCATATTACAACAAGTTAGGAGGCCAAGCGGCACACCCGGTGCGGCTGAACAATATGTACATTATTTAATGAACATAAGGAGGGCCTTGATCATGACAACTACGCGGCAGCGGAACGACAACAAAGCGGGACTCCATAGCACACGGACACCAATGTGAACATGATCTAGACTCG
>NW_025235588.1:0-6016 GCF_018294505.1 Triticum aestivum | reverse complement strand
AAATGGTTCAAATTCAAAAATTCAAATCAAAACCCAACTGAAACCAGAAGAGAAAAGAGGGCAAAAACCAGGCTATCACAAACCTCCCCCACTTTGTATGAATCTCGTCCTCGCGATTCTGTTGCTCAAGAAAACAATTATGGATAATTTTCCTTTAGAAATTCTTCGTGCTCCCAGGTTGCTTCTGTCGCTCTATGATGCTCCCACTGGACCTTGTAAAATTTTCTCGTCTTGCTCCGAGTGACACTTTCTATCTCATCCAAAATTCTTAACGGTCTCTCTTGATATGTTAAATCCTTAGCCAATTCTATTTCTGTCATAGTAGTCGTTTTCTCGGGAGGTGATATGCATCGTCTCAACTGGGAGACATGAAACACGTTGTGCACTTCTGACAATTTTGGCGGCAACTCTAACTGATGTGCAACAATACCCAGTCTGGACATAACTGAGAATGGACCAATAAACCTGGGTGCCAATTTTCCGCGAGGCTGAAACCTTTTTACTACCTTCATAGGAGTGACTCTGAGGTACACTTGTTCTCCGGGCTCGAAACAGACCTGTCGGTGCTTTGCATCATAATAGCTCTTTTGTCGGGATTTAGCCAGTCACAGACAGTCTTTGAGCTTCCATCATGAGGTCTGTTCTGAAGAGACGGCTATCCCCAGTTTGAGACCAATTTAGCGGGGTGCGGCACTTACGTCCATACAAAGCCTCATATGGTGACACTTTTAAACTGGCCTGGAAACTTTTGTTGTAGGAGAATTCAACATACAGTAGACAGTATTCCCACTTAGGCCCTTGGGCCAAGGCACAGGCTCGTAGCATATCTTGAAGTATTTGGTTTACCCGTTCAGTCTGCCCATCGGTCCGAGGATGGTAGGCGGTACTATATTTCAGTGCTGTTCCGAAAGCTTGATGGAGACGGGACCAGAAAGCGGAGGTAAATAGGGACCCCCGGTCAGAAGTGATCGTTCGAGGAACGCCATGTGAACTGACTATTCTGGACACATATAATTGTGTGAGTTGATCAGCACGGTATGTGGTTTTGATGGGAATGAAATGTGCTACCTTGGTTAACATATCCACTATGACCCATATTGCGTCATTTCCTCGCTAAGTTTTTGGCAGTCCAGTGATAAAATCCATGCAAATGTCATCGCACTTCTATTGTGGAACAAGCAACGGTCGGAGGAGTCCGGCTGGTTTCTGGTGATCTGCCTTTACTCTGTTGCATATGTCATAGCAGGCCACAAAATATGCTATGTCCTTCTTCATTCCATCCCACCATAATATTTGGCGAAAGTCTTCATACATTTTAGTACCTCCGAGGTGGATAGAATACGAGGATTCTGGTGCTTCGGATAGTATTTTCTTCCTTAAACCTGCTTGACTTGGTACACAAATCCTCCCCAGAACCGTAGTGTACCGAGATGGTCCTTGAAAAAAATCCGAGGTCTGTCCTTCTAGCATGTGCTTGACATATTTTTGTAAGACCGGATCATCTGGCTGGGCCTTGCGAATCTCATCCTCGAGGGTAGGAGTAATTTTCATAATATTAGCAAGGCCAGCTTCAACAATGACCAGGTTGAGCTGAGCAATTTCTTCTTGGAGTTCGGAAGGCATGTTTGTCGGTATGGCATTTAAACTGACGGGCTTTCTACTTAGTGCGTCGACCACCACTTTGGCCTTACCCGGGTGGTACTTTATTCCAATGTCATAGTCCTTGACTAACTACAACCATCTACGTTGTCGGAGATTCAAATCTGGCTGGGTGAATATATACTTGAGGCTTTTGTGATCGGTAAATATTTGGCACCTTTTTCCAATGAGATAGTGCCTCCAGATTTTAGAGCATGTACCGCCGCGCCCTGTTCCAGATCATGAGTAGGATAGTTCCCTTCATGGGGACACAGCTGACAAGAGGCATAAGCTACTACCTTGCCATCTTGCATAAGTACGCATCCAAGACCCTGTCTGGAAGCATTACAGTATACTTCAAAGTTGCGGTAGATGTCTGGAAGTGTCAACATAGGGGCTGAGGTCAATCTAATTTTCAACTCATTGAAACTTTTTTCACAATCCTCGGTCCATTAAAATTTCTTATCCTTTTTGAGAAGCTCTGTCATTGGCTTGGCAATTTTAGAGAAACCTTCAATGAACTGGCTATAGTATCCGGCTACTCCAAGGAAACTCTGGATTTCAGACATGGTTGTGGGTGCCAACCAATCAAGCACGTCTTTTACTTTGCTTGGATCCATGGCTATACATTCCGCGGATAGTATGTGCCCAAGGAATCCAACTTGCTTGAGCCAAAACTCACACTTACTGAACTTGGCGTACAATTGATTGTCATGGAGTCTTTGTAAGACCGCTCGGAGGTGTCCTTTGTGTTCCTTTACACTTACTAAGTATATGAGAATATCATCGATAAAAACCACCACAAATTTATCAAGGAAATCCATGAATACTTTATTCATCATGTGCATGAAGAAAGCAGGGGCATTGGTGAGGCTGAAGGAAATAACAGTATATTTATAAAGACCGTACCGAGTAGTGAATGCGGTCTTAGGAATATCTTCCTTTTTAATTTTGGAGAATACTTTGGCCCCACTTAGTTGATCAAATAAGTCATCAATCCTGGGTAGTGGATATTTGTTTTTGATGGTGACATCATTCAGTTGACGGTAATCTACACACATTCGGAGACTTCCATATTTCTTATCCAGGAATATAGCAGGTGATCCCCATGGTGAGGAACTGGGACGGATATAACCTTTTTGGAACATCTCATCAAGTTGTTTCTTTAGATCCACTAATTCTGATGACGGCATTCGATAATACTTCTTGTATAATGGTGCGGTCCCGGGCACAAGATCGATTGTAAACTTGAGCTTGCGGTCTGGTGGCATGCCTGGCAGCTCTTCAGGGAATACATTAGGAAATTCACTGACAACTAGAATTAATTCCAACTCAGCCGCAGCAGCAAAAACAATTTCTTTCTATGGTACGCTCCCGCGGGCATGGAATTTTGTAGCTTGCCCTTCTGGACTGGTCAAGGTGACTTCTCGGGTTGCACAATTAATACATACTTGGTATTGTGTCAACCTAACAGACTTGATAACTATCAAGGAAGCAAGAAGGTGGACTCTGTTGATATTTATTTCCAGATCACGGCAGACCAGATTGCTTCTGAGCAAAGATCCCGGGGATTGTACCAGCATATTCTTGCTCAAATCGAACAAGGAAAATTGTTTTGGGCAACAAAACTCTAGGAAATAAAAGAGTGGGAAGTCCCAGAGTCAAATAAAATTACGGCAGGTATGCTATTAACTGAAAACATACCAATGATGACTTCGGGGTTCTCTTGGGCTTCGTCTGTGGAGAGGGCGTGGATGTGGACGGTGATGTTTTCCTGGATAGGATATGCCCCAATATAATTGACTTGCGGCCTGAATGAAGGATTATTCCTGCCGCCCTTGGGACACTATCTGGCGTAATGTCCGATTTGCCCAAAACTGAAACAGGAATTGTTGCGCTGGCATTCTTCTCGCACCGGGTTGGTTACGACATTCTTGACTTGCGTAGGGGCCTTGTTGATATTTTGCTGCCAATTGGGCTTGTACTCTACTTGCGGTTGCTGCCAGATACGAGCCTTTTGCATAGGCTGAACCTCCTTGCTTGGTTCAAACTTGCGCTTGTGATCACTATTTGATGTCTTGTTGTCGTGTATCATTTCATGCTCCCTCTCAGCAATGAGGGCCTTGTTTACCATAGTTTGGAAATCGGTGAAATCAAACATACTGATGGTGCATCGAAGATGTTGGTTTAGTCATCCAAGAAAATGGTTAATCTTCCTTTCTTCGGTGGCCACATTGTAAAGAGAATAGAGGGCCAAATGATTGAACTTATTCAATTATTCACTCACAGACTGACTCCCTTGGAGGAGCGCGCGGAATTCACGCTGCTTGACCTTCATAACTCCAGCAGGAATATGATATTTACGGAACTGATCCTTGAATTTTTCCCATGTGATTTCTTCATCGGCAGGCCACAGAGCTTTTTCATTTTCCCACCATATTGCAGCAGCTCCCTCCAGATAATGAGTTGCAAATGGGACTTTGTCATTTGTATCAGTACGGGAAATCTCAAGTTTCTTCTCAATCATTCGCTACCAGTCGTCTGCATCCCATGGATCAATAACCTGACTGAAATTGGGAGGGTTAGTTCTCTGAAAGTCTGACAGTTTGGAGGGATGACCATTCTGATTTCCATTATGTCCAACCATAGCTTGCAAACTTCTCAACATTTCAAGCAGATCATGATTTCGCCTTTCTTCAAACATACGGAGAATTTGCTCGGTGGAGGGTGGATTTGGCGGTGGAGGCAATGGTGGAAGGTACGGCTCAGGGGAGTGTCCTGCCTGTCGTGCGGAACAATGAATAGGGGTAGCCTCACGAGCTTCACTACTAGTGCCTACCCGTGTCATCCTATTGTTTTTTCCCAAGACAACACGATCAAGATGAGCAACATCCAAGAAGAAACACAGCGGGGAAAAGCCAGCAACAAAAATCCGAAAGAAAGCGAAAGTCTGAAGGAAACCCATCGAATAAGAGAAAGTCCAACATAATTATACATAGACCCGTACATAAATGACATAACAAGTTCAACTACTCTCATACATCGAATGGAACATCATGACTCGTACGACTACATCCGTACATCAACCTGATAACTGCAAATACTCGAGCGCTCTTATGCTCTGCTGGTGCTGCACTGTCCTCTCCTGAAGCGGACTCGGATCCTGAACTGACTGTGTTAACCGCGACCTCTGGGTTAAATGTAACACGACGATGCTGACTCGAGGGCTCTCCCTAAGGAGCAGGTGCAGGATGAGGCTGAAGCATCCAGGCTATAGGGGTGGCAAGAAGGGAAACCCACTCAGCAGGAGCACTAAGAGGGTTCATAGTCGAGGTGCCCGGGCTACTCGAGGAGCAACTGGTGAAACTGGTGAGCTAGAACTTGAAGGAAGATAAGGAGTGAATCCCGTAGACGATGGAGTAGTGACAGCTCTAGTAGCGGTAGCAACACGGGCATGAGTCAGCTCTCGAGCCAGCTCGTGCATCAGCAGGTAGCTAGTAGTAATGTATCGAGAAAGGTGGCTAGCAGTACTATCGGAATCCGGATTAATGGTAGGAAAACGAACACGACCATTGTCGTGCAGGGAGGGATATTAGTAGAAACTTGGGTGGTTCTGCATCCAGACCTCGTTATAGCGTAGCTCGACGAGGACCTCAAATGCAGCAAACTGGACAGCCTGAGAAGCGGTAGAAGCGTGACCGCTCCTGGAAGTGCGAGTGTAAGAGGTGGAAGATGAACTAGTACGCAGAGTAACCACGACGTGATACTCATACACTCAATCTGACAGACGCTCCTGGTACACACAATAGACTGGGTCGTCCCCGTGAGGGTACAGTCGATGCCACACATTGCAAAGGAGATGTGGCAACGTGTACGTCATCAGCTGCAACTAGCACGGATACAACACCGGAGCCATCTACACTCACATCCATTAGTAGGTTAGAAGTAAAATAACCAAGTGCATGCAAAACAACCTGCTAAAAAATATTGTCATCACTCAACTTTTATGCTAACTAATGTCCAATAAACGGCGGGAGTCTAGTGTGTCCTACAGTTAGCGCGGCTCTGATACCAAGCGTTGTGGCACCCTGGCTTAGAGCAATTGGTTTACCTTGCATTGCTAGCCGAGAGACCATGTCTTCTAGCAACACACAACATCTTGGCATAGAATACAACCGCTTTATTGATATTCGTGGAACATAGTTCATATTACAACAAGTTAGGAGGCCAAGCGGCACACCCGGTGCGGCTGAACAATATGTACATTATTTAATGAACATAAGGAGGGCCTTGATCATGACAACTACGCGGCAGCGGAACGACAACAAAGCGGGACTCCATAGCACACGGACACCAATGTGAACATGATCTAGACTCG